>NW_007247044.1:2670-9443 GCF_000164805.1 Carlito syrichta | reverse complement strand
CGAAAACACCTCTTATCAACAGGGTGTCTGAATGAAACGTAATTGTACACCTAATCCTTAACTGTACCCCACAAAACTATAATAAAAATACTGATTAATTAAAAAAAAAAAAAAGAATCATATCATCAACAAAGAAAGATAGCATAACTTCCTCTTTTCGTATTTGGATACCTTGGATGTCCTTCTCTTGTCTGATTGCTCCAGCTAGGACTTCCAACACTATGTTTAACAGGAAGGGTTAGAATGGGCATCCTTGTCTTGTTTCAGTTTTCAGGGGAAATGCTTCCAATTTCTTTTGTTTGGCAATATGTTGGCTGTGGGTTTATCATAGATAGCTCTTACTATTTTGAAGTATGTTCCCTCCATACCTAGATGTTCAAGGGTTTTTATTAATAATGGATACTGGATTTTATCAAGAGCTTTTTTGCATCTAATGATATCATCATGTGGTTCTTATTTTTACATCCATTGATATATTTAATTACACATATGGTCTTGCAGATGTTGAAACAGCCTTGCATCCTGGGAATGAAGCTTACTTCTTCATGGTAGATGATTCTTAAGATGTTTTTTGGATCCAGTTTGCTGGAATCTTGTTGAGAATTTTTGCATTTATTTTCTTCAGGGATATTGGCCTGTTGTTCTCTTTCTTTGTTGAATCTTTACCTCATTTGGGTATCAGTGTGATGTTAGCTTCATAAGATGATTTGGGTAGAGTTCTGTCTTTCTCAATTGACTAGAGTATTCTCAATAGGATTGGTGTCCTCTGCTCCTGTATGCTTTGTAGAATTCCTCTGGAAAGCCACCTGACCTGGGGCTTTTTTTTTTTTTTGCCGTAGGTAGTTTTCTTATGAGGAGTCAATTTTCTGGGTTGTTATTGGTCTATTTAGGCTCTCAATTTCTTCTTGTTTCAACCCTGAGAGGTTGTGTGATAGAAAGTGCTCCATTTTATTTAGTTTTTTGGGTTTATTTCCATACTGCTGTGCATAGTAATCTCTGATAATCTTTTGTATTTCTTTGGGGACAGATGTGACTCGATCATTTATGTTTCTAGTTGTGTTTATTTGGGCTTTTTCTATCTTTCTCTTGGCTAGGGATCCATAAATATTACTTTCCTTTCGAAAACCAGGTTTTTGTTTTGCTGATTTTTTTCTATAATATTTTTATCTTTTGTGTCCCTATTTGGGTTTTTACTTTGGTGATCTGGATTCTTCTGATGAAGTTAGGGTTTTAGTTGTTTTGCCTTTCCAGCTCTTTTAGGTGATATGTTAGGGTGTTTACTTGTGATTTTTCCTTTCTCTTGACGTATGTGCATAGAGATACATTTCCCTCTTAGTACTGTTTACGTGGCATCTCAGAGGTTTCAGTAAGACATGTCTTTGTTTTCATTTGTTTCCAAGAATATTTTAATTTCTGTTTTGATTTCTGTGATGACCCAGGAGTTGCTCAACATCATGCTGCTTAGTGTTCATGTCTTCATGTATTTTGGGAGGATCTTCTTGAAGGTGATAGTTATTTTTATTCCATTGTGGTCTGAGAAGGTGCATGGTAGCATTTTGATCATATAAAATTTGTTCATGCTTGATTTATGGCCAAGGATGTGGTCAAACTTACAGCATGTTTCATGTGTTGATGAGTAGAATGAATACTCTGTGACTGTGGGGTGGAGTATCCTGTAGGTATCAATTAAGTTCATTAAGTCAAGCATTAAATTGGGGTTCTGGATCTCCATATTAATTTTTTCCTTGATGTTCTATCTAGGGTTGTTAGTAGGGTATTTAAGTCCCCACTTATGATAGTGTTAGAGCCAATATCTTTTTATTGTTTTTTTTTAATAGTTGCATTTTAAAACCTGGTGCAAGCCGGGCTTGATGGTTCAGCCTGTAATCCTGCGCCTTTGAGAAGCTGAGGTGAGTGAATTGCCTGAGCCCACGGGTTTGAGACCCACCTGGGCAGTGAGACCTCATCTCTACAATAAATCAAAAAATCAACTGGGCATGGTAGTGCATGCCTGTAATTCCAGCTGCTTGGAAGGCTGAGGCGGAAGGATCACCGGAGCCCAGTAGGTTGAGCCTGCGGTGGCTGGGAGCAGCCACTGTACTCCAGTCTGGGCGACAGAGTGAGACTCCAACTCAAAACAAACAAACAAACAAACAAACAAAACAAAAACCTGGTGCTTCTACATTGGGAACATAGGTTTATGATGGATATTTCTTGTTGATGGATCAAACATTTTATCATTATGTAGTGTCCTCCTATATCTTTTTAATTTTTTGGTAGCTTAAAGGTTGTTTTGTCTGGTATGAAAATCATGACTCCTGTCTTTTTTGTTTTTTGCTTTCCTGAAAGTTTGTTTTCCATTGATTAATTTTGAGTCTGTGGGTGTCCTTTGTACTGATTCCTAAAGGCTGCATACTGATAGGTTGTATGTCTTTTCAGTGGTGCATTTAGTTTGTTCAAGTTCACACTGATTATTGAAATGTGAGAGTTTATTCTTGTCATGAGACTCCTACAGAGTTTTTTGTTTGTTAGTTTTCTTTTTAACTTTTGGGGTGATATAAGTGTGTGCTTTTAATTTGGCAGTCATGATTAATTCTCTGTTGCTTCTGTGTTTTCCTTTACTCTTGTGAAGTGCATGGTCATTCTCCACCACCAACAACTGGGGAGAGGAAAATCTATATTCAGTAAATGGGGCAGGAAAACTGACTGACCACATCCAGGAGATTGAAACAGGACCCCTACCTATCACCATACACAAAAATCAACTCTAAAGGGTCAAAGACTAAATATAAACCTCAAACTACAACAATCCTAAAAAAAAAGTAGGAAACACCCTTAGGTTTTTTGGAGTGGGCAACCAATTTCTGATCAACTCTTCAAAAGTGAATGCTATAAAAGAAATATAGACAAGTGGGACCTCATCAAACAGATGAGCTTCTGTAAAGCAAAAGAAACCATCAAGAGAGTGGGGAGAGAGCCCACAGAATGGGAAAAAATATTTGCCAACTGTATATCTGTCAAACGTCTAACATCAAGGATCTACAAGGAACTCAAACATGCTGAAAGGAAAAAAAATCCTATTAAAAATAGGCAAAAGATATGAATGGACATTTCTTGAAAGAAGACATATGAATAGCCAACAGATACATGAAAAAGTACTCAGCCTCACTTATTATTAATGAAATGCAAATTAAAACCACACTGAGATATCACCTAACTCCAGTCAGGATGACCATCATAAATATCTCAAAAAACAACAGATGCTGAAGAAGTTGTGGGGGGAAAGGGAACACTTCTACATTGTTGGTGGGAGTGTAAACTAGTACAGCCTTTGTGTAAAACAGTTTGGTGATTTCTAAAAGATCTAAAAGCAGACCTTCCATACAACCCAGCAACCCTCCTTCAGGTAATATACCTAGAGGAAGTCAATTCACTCTATAAAAAAGATACCTGCACATGCATGTTTAGGCAGCATTAATCACAACGGCAAAAACAAAACCAACCATGCTGGCCATCAAAAGTGGACAGGATAAAGAAAATGTGGTGCGTAAACACAATGGAATATTATGCAGATATAAAGAAAAACAAAATTATGGACTTTGCAGTAACTTGTTTGTATTTAAAGTATATAATACTCAGTGATTTATCACAGAAACAAAGATCTGAGTACTACATGTACTCACTCATAATAGGACCCTGAACATTTATCATAATAGTATAAGAGAGGGATTGGCAGTATTGGAACATCTCCAGAGGAGGGAGGAGGGGCACATAACATCAATAAGTATACCCAAACTTTACCTGTATGACGAACACTTATGTACCTAACCCTGAATTGTATCCCATATCTTTAAAATAAAAATAAAAATATAAAAAAGAAGAAGAAAATAAAAACAATAAACTTAAAGAAAATAGAATGGAAATTATATAGGTAAGGACATAAATTAATGAAACTGTAAACAAATATAAAACACAGAGAACCAGCAAAGTAAAAAATTAGTTCTTTGTAAAATGGATAAACCTTTGATAATCCTGATCAAGGAAAAAATAGAGAAGTCACAAATAGCCTATATTTGAAATAATAAATGGAACAAGACTACAGATGCTGTAGAGAGTAAACAATTATAATGGAGTATTTGAAAATTTAAATTCATCATTTAAATGAACAAATCCCTATCAATATGTACTGTAACAAAACATAGTCAAGAAAAGTTTAATAAAATCTTTAAAAATATTTCTACACAGGAAGCTCCAGACTCAGATTGCCTCAGTAGTATGTTTTATCAAATAGTCAAGGAAGACCAGTTCCATGCCAATATAAACCATATCATAAAAAGACAAGTGGAAACATGATTTGACTCATTTTATGAGATTAGAGTAACCTTGCATACTACACCAATCAGGATAAAACAAGAAAAAAATTTATAGTCCTTTCACACTCATAAGCAATGCAAATATGCAAAACAAAATACTAGCATAATAAATTGAGCAAAGTATAAAATAGATCTACATCATGACCAAATTGGGTTTATTTTAAAAATACAACATGGACTTAACATTTAAAAATCAATTATAATTTGTCACACTAACCAACTATTTGAATAAAAGTGATCGTTTTAATCGATTCAGCAAAAATATTTGATAAAATTCAACAACCATCCATGCATAATTAAATACATTTCTTTTTATTGAGTTAGGAGTAAAAACAACTTCCTTAAACTAGTAAGGTATTTCTACCACACTACAAAATTCAAACCTCTACTAAACATCATAACTGTAAAAGGATAAAGGAGGTGTGCTATCACAAATTTTATTCATAGTTTTGGTGATGATTCTAGACAGTGCAACAATGTAAGAAAATGAAATTCAAGGTTTAAAAATTGGAAAAGAAGAAATGAAACTACCATTGTTTTCAGATGACATAATTATTTACTTAGAAAATATAAAGTAGGGTACAGATAAATTATAAAAATGTATAAGAGATTTTAACAAGGTTGCTCCATACAAGATTAGTATGAAAATTATTTGTATTTCTATATGACAGCATAAAAGTTAGAAAATGAAATGCTTTCAAAGTTTCCATTTACAGTCGCATAAAAATACCAAACACATATAAAATTCCTAGGAATCGTCCTGTAACAAAAGATGTGCAACACCTTTACATGGAAATCCATAAACTATTATTGAGAGAAATTAAAGATCTAAATATATGGGTAAATACAACATTTTAATGGACTAGAAGAGCCAATATTGTAAGAATATCAGTCATCTCAAATTGATTCATAAAGTAAATATAACACAATCTTAGTCCAAACACTGCATTTTCCTTTTTGCTGAATTTGAAAAGCTGACCTGAAAATTTAGGGCAAGAATATGAAAAACATGTCTTGCAGAAGAAAAGGAAAGTAGGAAGCTTTTATCCCATGAACTATCATAACTTCTTTCAACACTATGGTAATTAAGACAGTGTGATATTGGCATGGGGACAGACAAAACAATGGAACAGAAAAGAGAGCCCTGATTGAGAACTTCACATATAGGAACACATGGTATGTGACAGAAGCAGTATGTTCTAACACTAGTAGTGTTGGAAAGGATGGATTTTCTATAAATGTTTCTGAACAACTGAGTTCTGTGTAAGAAACAGTGAAACTGGTTCCCTATCTTACACACTATATACAAAAATCAGTTCCAGATGCCTTGTAGATTTAAATGTAAAGGTAAAACTTTAAAATTTTTAGAAGATAATGTAAATTATATTTATGATCTTGGGGTAGGAAGAAACTTTGGAACACGAAACCTGCTAACTACAAAAGAAAAGACTAGTAAATCTGACTACAGCAAACCTGATAAATTCTGTTCATTAGCAGATGCCATGAAGGAAATGAAAACATAAGCCATAAAGTGGGAAAAAGTATTTATAATACAGTTAGCCAACAAAACACTGGTATCCATAATATACAAAGAATGCTACTAATAGAAAGATGGAAAGTCTTTAATAGCCACATCATATCACAAAAGAGGAACTTTAAATAATGAAACTAATAAAATTATAAGAATGCTTTTAAACCCAATTATTAATCAAGGAAATGAAAATTAAAAACACAGTAAATACTATTATATACTCCCCAGATTAGCAAAAACCAAATAGTCTGACAATGCCAAGTGTTGACAAGGATGTTGAATAACAGAATTTGTAGAGTCCCTGCATAATGAACATTTGTATGCCAAACCCTAAATTATACCTCACATTTTTAAAATTAAAAATACAAATAAAAAACTATTGTTTCCCCTCCCCCCCAAAAAAGAAATTGTATACACTGCTAGTAGGTGTGCAAACTGGTATGACCACTCTGGACAGTAATTTGGCATTATCTAGTAAATTTAGAGATGCATCTTCCTTGTAATCCAGCAACTACATTCCTAGAATTTCATGCCCATGTGGACCAGGTTACATGCACAATCACGTTCATAGCAGCCTTTTAAAAAAATTACTCCAAAATGGAAGCAACCATAATGTGCATCAACAGTAGAATGATTTTAAAATTGTGGTATAAAGCCGGGCTCGGTGGCTCAGCCTGTAATTCCATGCCTTTGGGAGGCTGAGGTGAGTGGATTGCCTGAGCCCACGGGTTTGGGACCCGCCTGGGCAGCGAGACCTGATCTCTACAATAAATCAAAAAATCAGCCGGGCGTGGTAGCGCATGCCTGTAATTCCGGCTACTTGGAAGCTGAGGCGGAAGGATCGCCGGAGCCCAGCAGGTCGAGGCTGC
>NW_007247044.1:0-2650 GCF_000164805.1 Carlito syrichta | reverse complement strand
CCAAAAAAAAAAAAAAAAAAAAAAATTGTGGCATACATAGACAAGGGAATCCTATAAAGCAATAAATGGGAGAAATTATATTTATATATTTTTATTTTATTATTTTATTTATTTAAATTTTATTTTGTTATAGGGATGTGTGGCTCAAGGATTAGTTGGCTGCATGGAGGTGAAGTTTGGGCTTCTAACTGACCCTCACTTTCCCCGGTAACAAACCTAGTACACTATGTGTTGTTACGTGTCCCCCATCCTTCTCCTCCCCTCCCTACCTCCATCCCCTAGCAGTGCCCAGTGACTGCCGATCCCTCCCTTGTATTAATGTGACTAATGTTCAAGGCTCACTTATGAGTGAGAACACACAGTATTCCGTTCTTTGTTTCTGTGATAGGTCACTTAGTATGATGGTCTCCAACTCTGTCTAATTTGCTTCCAAGTCCATGATTTTCTTCTTCTTTATGGCTGTGTAATACTCCATCGTGTATATGTACCACATTTTCTTTTCAAGTACACTTTTGATGAGCATAGGGGTTGATTCCATGTTTTTGTGAATAACATGGAAACAAACATGCACGTGCAAGTGTCTTTTTGGTAGAATAATTTATGTACCTCTTGGTATATTCCCAGTAGAGAGATTGCTGGATCATATAGAAGGTCAATTTTTAGTTCTTTTAGGAATTGTTACACTACTTTCCATAGAGGTTGAACTAGTTTACATTCCCACTAACAGTGTAGTCACAAAAACTTCCTCTTTGCTATGCAACTGCACTAGCACCTGATTTTTTTTGACTTATTAATGATAGGCATCCTTACTGGAATTAGGTGGTATCTCATTGTAGTTTTGATTTGAATTTCTCTGATGATTAGTGAGGTTGAGCAATTTTTCGTATCTCTATTGTCCCCTTGCATGTTGCCTTTTGAGAGATGTCTTTTTTTTTTTTGAGTTGGAGTCTCACTCTGTCGCCCAGTCTGGAGTGCAGTGGCCGCTTTCGGCCATCGCAGCCTTGAGAGATGTCTTTTCATATTCTGTGTCTAATTTTTAATGGTGTTGTTTGATCTTTTGATTTCACTTTGTTAGAGTTTCTTGTAGATTCTGGATGTTAGGCTTTTGTCAGATGCATAATTTGCAAATATTTTTTCCATTCTGTGGGTTGGCTCTTTACTCTCTTGATGGTTGATTTTGCTGTACAAAACTTTTCAGTTTGAGGAGGTCCCACTTGTCTATCTTAGTTTTTATGGTATCCACTTTTGGGGACTTAAGAATTCATTGCTTACTCCAATGTGCATAAATGTGTTTCCTATGTTTTCTTCTAGGATTCGTATAGTTGGAGGTTTTACATTTAGGTCTTTGATCCATTTTGAGTTGATTCCTGTGTATGGTGGTAGGTAGTGGTCCTGTTTCATTCTTCTGCATGTGGTCAGCCAGTTTTGCCAGCACCATTTGGTAAATATGTTCTTCTTTCCCCAGTGATTGTTATTGGTGGCTTTGTCAAAGCTGAATTGGTTGAGAGATCATGCTTTTGCTTCCAGAATCTCTGTCTTGTTCCATTGGTCTATGCATCTGTTCTTGTACCAATAGCAGGCTGTTTTGGTTACTGTAGCTTTGTAATAAAGTTTAAAACCTGGAAGTGTGATACTTCCTACGTTATTCCTTTTACTTAGAATTGTTTTGGCTATTTGTGCTCTTCTCTTTTTTGTTGCCATATGAATTTTTGTATTTTTGTTTCCAGGCCTGTAAAAAATGACGTTGGTAATTTGATGGGTATTACAGTGAATCTGTAGATTGCCTTGGGTAGGATGGACATCTCAACAACATTGATTCTTCCAATCCATGATCATGAAATATTTTTCCATTTGTTTGTGTCATTCTTGACTTCTTTGAGCAACATATTGTAGCTCTCATTGTAAATGTCTTCTACTTATCTGGTTAGGTGGAT
The DNA here is from genome assembly GCF_000164805.1 of Carlito syrichta. Taxonomy (NCBI): domain Eukaryota; kingdom Metazoa; phylum Chordata; class Mammalia; order Primates; family Tarsiidae; genus Carlito; species Carlito syrichta. Next base: position 716 of record NW_007247044.1, on the reverse strand, counting down.
GCCAAGGTTTTTCATTTTATTGTATGTCTGTTGTGAATGAGATGTGCTTTTAATTTGCTTCTCCACCTGCTTTTTGTCGGTATATAGAAATTCAGATGTTATTTGCATGTTGATCTTATACACTCTTTTTCATGTCTGATTATACTTTACAATAAAAAGTAAAAAAGAAAAGGGGCATGAAAAATGAAACTATTTTTGATTGCCTATCATGCGTTGTCTTTTATGAACATTTAATTCTCATGAAAACTATAGGGATTAGATGATATAATCCTCATTTTATGAGAAAATGAAGGTTAGGTAAAATGATTCAGAATTTGTCACCAGGCATCTTGGTTAAAATTCAACTGTATTTTGCTATACATGGGGAATTCACTTTGTAGTCTGGATAACAAATGCATCTTTTTTTTTTCATTAATCAGTATTTTTTATTATGGTTTTGTGGGGTACAGTTAAGGGTTAGGTGTACAATTACGTTTCATTCAGGCACCCTGTTGATAAGAGGTGTTTTCCCATCCCCTGGCAGATATTTGCTACTGTTAATCCCATCCCCCTCCCCCCATAATTTCCCAGTACCATCAGTCATTTTCTTATAGTATTGCATTGGATGTTCAAGGTCCATTATATGAGTGAGAACATGTGATATTCAGATCTTTGTTTTTGTGAGAGGTCACTCAGTATTATAGACTCTAGTTCCATCCAGGTTGCTGCGAAATTCA
>NW_007247043.1:1334-3115 GCF_000164805.1 Carlito syrichta | reverse complement strand
AATATCTCATTGCAGTCTTGCTTTAACTGTGGTCAAGTCAGACACATTAGCAGAGATTATCTGATTAAGCAAGGTATGGCTAACTTACATGGCACATTGTCACCATTTACTGGGTCTACTCAACTAAAAACTTTGAGTTCCAACTGCCAAAAAGGTTTTCATTAAGCTGGAGAATGCCTATCTAAATTTCATAAAAATGGTAATCCTTTAAATCAACAACGAGCCACCCCTGGGAATACTGGACTGAACTTGTGTTCCCCCACCACAACAATATTAACTCCGAACATTATGGTAATACCAATTCCTGTGGGAGAAGGGCCCTCTCCCAGAAGGAATACTGGGTGTAATATTAGGCAGAAGTTCCTTGTCTTTACAAGGAATTCCCATTATTCCTGGAGTGGTGGATTCGGATTACACAGGGGATATCCAGGTGCTTGTTGCTCCCCCTAACAAAACTGTGCAGTTTAACAAAGGTCAGAAAATAGCCCAGTTGCTGCTCCTGTCTTATCATAAAACAGGTAAAATAAACTAACCTGCCTAGAGGTAACTCTGAATTTGATTCTAGCGATGATGGTTTTTTTTTTGGCTCAGGAGGTTATAAACCCTAACCTCTATATATACAAGGAGTTAAGATTAAAGACTTATTGGACACCGGAGCCGATGTTTCCTGTATTGCCGGGAAAATTGGCCTGCTTCTTGGTTTACTCAAAAAGCTCCTTTAGGACTCATAGGCATTGGTCGAGTACCCTCAGTAGCCAAAAGCTCTAAAAAATTTAAATTAGACAAATGAGACTTTAAAAACTTTGTGCCCATAGGTTATTCCATCTATCCCCTTTACATTTTTGGGAAGAGATATTCTTGCTCAAATAAGCATGCATTTATATAGCCCTAATTATAAAGCTTCAGCACAAATACTGTAGATGGGCTATGATCCCTTTAAGGGACTTGGCAAAGACGACAGGTATTGCAGGAACCTGTCCAAGTTAATGAAAAGACAAATTAAGTTGGTATTAAAGCCAGTGTTCCCAAGACCCTATTACCTGAAAAGACAAAAAACCGGTTTGGTTGGAAAAATAGCCCATGCCCTTAGAAAAACTAAGGCAGTCAAAAATTTGTTTTACAACAATTAAAGGCTGGTCATAGAAAGCCTTCTACTAGCCCCCTGAATGGCAACCACTAGCCCTGAAAACACTCCGAAGTTTTGTAATTAAGAAGAAATCTGGTATATGGAGACTTTTACAGGATTTAAGAGTCATTAACACTACTATGGGAGCCATGAAATGTTACAGCCTGGATTGCTATACCTGTTAACTTTAATATTATAGTTATTGATTTACAGAATTGTATCTTTACTATACCTTTAAGCCCAGAAGATTGTAAACAATTTACATTCAGTTTACTCTCTGAGAATTCAAAAAGTTTTGTTCCAGCTCCAGGAGGAGTCAACTCTCAAGGACTGAGACCTAACATACTATGACAAATGGATGTAACTCGTTTTCCCAGCTTTGGAAAATTGTCTTTTTTGCATATGACTGTAGATACAATTTCTCATGTTATTTTAGCTTCAGAAAAACTGGAAGAAGCCTACAAGGACGTGGTACAACATTTATTCTTTTGCTTTTCACAGCAAGTTATGCCAGAGCAACTGAAAACCAAAAACGGTCCTGCATATACATCTAAATCTTTCCAGCAATTTTACTACTAATTTAATATTTCTCATTCCACAGAAATTCCCTACAATCCATAAGGTCAAACCATAGTTGAAAGAGTTCACCAAATTT
>NW_007247043.1:0-797 GCF_000164805.1 Carlito syrichta | reverse complement strand
TATCAAGGAACGGTTGGCGACTGGAGATGTTAATGCCTGGAGGAACCGCCCCTAGTCGTGACTAGAGCTTCATCACCTCTCAGCGTACCTGCTTGCCACTTCAATGATAGGGAAAAGGACTGGTTACTCATACAGCGAGATGCTGGCTTCCCGAAATGGAGAGAATGTGCTTATAACTCTAAGGTGGACTATCCTGTACCCGGTGAAAAATTATATATTAGTGACTGGGGTTTTAATGGCTGTACACTTGCCACAGCTAGAAGGCACCCGCATGGATGGGCTACACCCATGTTTCTAAATTCTCTATCCTCTAATCATTCATTACACATTCAGCTTTACTGATTGTTTGCAGCAACAGGTCCTGTAACACTTTATTATCCTCATTCCAGTTTTATGACATTTTTACTGTATCTAATGAGAGCCTTAATATGCAGGAAAATACACAGCCCTTTGCCAAGGAAGAAAAAGAATCGGGGTTATAGCAGTCCCCAGTCCTTAAATCTACAGGCCATCTGCTGTGGGTGAAAAATGAAGCAGAGTTTAGAAGCTGGAACATAGGTAATAGCAGTCCTCATATGCAGAATCTATATGATCTCTAGCAAAGGAGAACTAAGAAAGCTCTTTTACACGATTCCTCTGTCGCAATATCTACATGACATCTTGCTAAAGGGAAAACAATAATCAGGGGTTCCAAACAGGATTCTGGGGAAAGGGAGTCCTCATACACCAGACATTATACGGCCCCTCGGTAAAGAAGAATAAGGAATCTGTGATACACTAGTCCACATCCGGAAAAT
>NW_007247042.1:0-7605 GCF_000164805.1 Carlito syrichta | reverse complement strand
ATGAGTTATGTCAGCAAGAATATAAGAACAATGGAAATGGCCAGAATTTGGGAAAATACTGGATTCGTTTTCTCCTCTTAAGTGTAAAAATATACACAAGAATGTAAAAAGCAAAAATTGTAATATTGTCTGTGTTGAAGAGAGATTTCTATTCTTGGGTCTCTTTTTATAAAGGCATGAATACCATTTATGAGGTTGCTGAAAGGCCCAACCTCTTAATATTATAGCATTGGGAATTAATTTTGACATAATGAATTCTGGGGAGACACAATCAGTCCTGAGAATTCCACTCCTGGTTATGCCAAAGTCTTGCCCTTCTCACACCTAAAACACCAACATTTTTATCCCAATCACCCAAAAGTCGTAACTTGTTCTTGCAATACATTATATTGAAGTCCCTTGTCTCATCTAAATCAGATTCATAGTAAGATTCATCCTGAGACAAATTACTCTCTGGCTGTGAACGTGTAAAATTGAACATGTTGTGTACTTCCAAAATACCATAATGGGGCAGGAATTGAAGAGACATTCTCATTCTAAAAAGGGAGAAACAGGAAAGAAGAGAGGAGTGGCAGATCCCGGGCAAATCTAAAACCCAATGGGACAAACAACATGAAACTTTAAGAATCTAGAATAACTTTCTTAGACTCAGTGGTTTGCACTCTAAACACACTGTAGTGTGAGTAAACCCTGGAGCTTGGGGAAGTCATGTTTTCGTGACTCTGAACAGGTTCCTTGTGGAGGCTGTGAGGGAGAATCTGTTCCTCGCATCTCTTCTTGCCCCCAGTGGTTGCCAGCAATCCTTGATGTTTCTTGGCTGGAGATGAATCACTCTCATCTCTGCCTCTGTCCACGAGTGGCCTTCTATGTTTTAGCCTGTGCCTTCACATTGCTCTCCCCTGTGCCTGTCTCCCTACTTAAATTTCCCCTTCACCTAAGGATACCACTCATTGGATTACAGTCCATTGTAGTAATCCAGTATGATCTCATCTTAACTTTACCACATCTGCAATGATCTGATTTCCAAAAACTGTTGCATTTATAGGTACTAGGGGTTAGGATTTGATCATTTCTTTTGAGATGAGACTGGTCTACATATAATAGATGGAAACTGGGCAGAGCAAAAACAGTGTTCACTGTAGCCCAAGAAACAACGCACCCACCTTTTCTTTTCACTTGTTCTACTAATACTTTGGAACCAGCAGGACATCTTTACACTTCTTCAGGAGCAGTGGCCTTGTCTGTAAAAATAAGATTGTGCTGTCTTCCCCATATGCCTAGATGTTCAGCACATCCTTATTACTTACTGTTTTTTTCTTTTTCTATTTTTTTGTCAGATCATTAATATAAGGCCTTTAAGAATTTTGTGCTAAATCTGACTGCAGTTCATTATACTTCCTTTTACTCCACTGTCTCACTCATGTAATTGTTAAAACCAATGGAATGCTTTTATATTGTATTTATTATATGCATGATCTGTACAATGCCTCAGTCATAAAAGTTTTCAAGCACCTTTCTTTAACTTCTTTAACATAAAATGAAAAAATAGGCATGTATGTAGATACATAGGCTACAAATTCTGTCCATACACAGGCCTATTTTTTTTTAATTTCTACTCTTTTTATGTGGGGGGAAACATTAATTTGACAAAGTGCCAGTCATTTTAGTTGGTTTTGTTTTTTTTAGGTGGATTATGTTGCTCTGTATGCGAGGCCAAGTGAGTTTAGGTTATAATATTGTATCTTGGCCTTTGTAGTATCTGCATAATTTCTTTACGTATTTTCAGGATATTTAAATCTAAACATGAAAGTAGCCAATGAATAAACAAAATACAGGAAAAATGGGGGAAAAACAAAGACAAAAAATATTTATTGGTAGTTGCTGACAGAGCATTTCAATGTATAATAATTACATTTGATGTGCACAATTTTACTGATCAGGTCTTTCTGTGTTTCAGGTGACAAACACCCAATTCTAGCTGTCTAAAGCAAACAAAACAAGATGTTCACTGAATTTGAGACTCAGTTACAATGAGTTTCATGCAATGTTGGATCTACAGCTCCAGGTGAGTTAGAGCCTCTCTGTCTCTCTCTCTCTCTCCACCATCCTTCTCCCTTTCCCTCTTTCTCTGTTTCTCTGCTCTCTCTCTCTGTCTGTCTTTTTTTCTCTATCTGGGTCTCTCTCTCTCTTTCTCTCTCCCCCCCATCAGCTTTCTTTTCTATACTTTAGAAAACGTTGTTCAGCAGTAGCAACTAATGGTTTTGCAATTCATTGTTTCAGTATTCCTGGTGGAAACAGCATATTTCTTTTCTGATAATTCTGAGAATATCCCAATTTGTTCTACTTTGTCAAGCTTTGAATTGTATGACCTATTCTGGAACCAGGCAGAGATCTCATAATCTTGAATCATAAGAAAAAAGCTGGCCCATTTAACATCTTCATTTAATAAAAAAGATCATTAAGAAAATTAAAGTTACCATCACATATATTCACATGGTGGGCCAGGGCCCTCAAATTCAAGTTGTAAAATCCTATACTTTTTTTAAAGGTATCCATGAAAGAAATCTAGAATACACTATTTTTAGAAGTTATAAAAGGAAGCACATATATTCATCTTTTCCTAGAAATTTACCTAGCTAACATTATGGAGTTATTATCTAAGTATGAGTAATCTTTTAGTCAATCAATCATCATCACTTATTGATTATGAAGAAAATATTAGTGGCACCACAAAAAATTTTTAAAAAATATTTAGTCTTTGCATTCATTAAACTTACCTGAGATACGTTTTCAACATTTTCAATATATGTGTGCATAAGAAGTGCCATAGAATTGGCAGAAAAGAGAGAGTATAGACAAGTTCAAAGGAGCAGGGAGACAGCAGAGACTTGGGACAATTGTGAACATTTTCCAAGGGGTGGTAACAATGTATAAGTTTGATGAAGGAATAAAACTAGTCTAGCATAAGTAACACTAGAATCTATTCTACCTTGAATTGACCCCACATCTTTAAAATAAATTTTTGAAAATTGATTCTAGATGATGGAAAAGAGATAGTATGATCAAAGTTGGTAGAAATTAATGGCCAAAGAAACATTAAGCAACCAGAATTCACCAGGTTTATTTTATGTGGCAGTGTAAAAGTTATTTCAAATATCTTGTAAACACACATCATCTGGAAAATAAATATACTAGGTCATATAATTTAAATTTCCCTCATAATGTTAATGATTTATCATAATTTATATGTGAAAATCATTGAATTTATAATAACTACTTCATTGTGCAAAATCAAATAACAGTCTGGAAAGAATTTAAATTTTTCTAGAAGTTATCTATTTCCACTACATGATGTAGATTGACAGAAAATGTAAAAATGGCATTGACCTTAAGATCACTCTATGAAAAAGATACCTGCAAACACAGGTTTATTTCATCATTATTTACAATACATAAACATGGAACCAACCGTGCTGCCCATCAAAAGAGGACTGGATTTTAAAAAATGTGATACATATACACAATGGAATATTATGCAGCCATAAATAAAGGCAAAACTGTAAACTTTGCAGCAACTAGGATGGACTTAGAGTCTATAATACTGAGTGATCTATCACAGAAACCAAGAACTATATTCCACGTGTTCTCACTCATAAGCAGACCATGAACAATTATCATAATACTATAAGAAATGGATTGTCATTTGTTGGAAACTGACAGGGGGGAGTGGGGTTGGCAGTAGTGGGAAACTGCCAAGGGGGCGCATACCTCATCAACAGGGACATCTGTATAAGGAGCATTTATATGAATTGTACCCTACATCTTCAAAATTAAAAAAAAAATAATGTCTTCTTTGTTAGCTGGTCCTGGAGTGCCTGATCTCCAGGAAATATTTAGCATGCACTGTTCACTCAACAGTAAATTGAAGATAAAGTTTCAATTTTGCTCAGCACAACCCCTTCTGAGCAGTATTCTAAAAGGTTACTATCTCTGTGATCCTTCATAAAATTGGCAACTGAAAGTTTGTAAAAATATTGTGATGATTTGTAATACACTTTCATTTTCCTGACCACAAATTACTAGACGAGGAGCCTATACTCTACAGAAATCTAACTTTGTAGAGATCAGAAAAGTGGATGGCAGAGATTTGAAACATGAACAGGGGGACTAAGATCATGGACACTGAGCTTTTTCATACTCCACCACTACACTAGATGTGTGAATCTGGTACCTTTATTTGGTGATGTTAAGCATCTGCTTCCCCAACTGTAAAAAAAAATAAAAGTTATTCTTTTTTTAATGTAGTTGCTATTATGTTTATATAAGATGATCCAAAAAGCAGCTGGATTCTAGTAACAATTTACTGCATGTTAGTGATCATTATTATTCTTATCTTTTAGGGAACTCTGAACAATAGGCACACTCCCTTGAGTTGATAACAATCAAACCAATATAATTCTTTGTCAGAGAGTTTATGTGAAATGAAGAAGTACTATGAAATGGATACAGAGAGGCTGAAATGCAAAACAGCAGAGTCAATAGACCACTGTCAACAGACCTATTGTAATAGCGATTGTAGCTTGGAAAAATAGCTTCATTCTCCTGAGTATATGACCATTGAAATCTGCTCTTGTGCTGTAGGCCGTTCTCAAGACTGTGGGTATTGGCGTGCAGTCAGACATATTTTCTTAGAGTGATGCCTGAGTTTCTTATAATATTTTGCTTTACAGAATGATGTAACTTAATTTAATTTACTTTTAAATTGATGTGGCAAACAGGAACACAATTTTTTCAGTGTTGATTTACATGCATCAAACTTTTTGTAAACTTTTTCAATGATTGTTGAATTTTTATGTAAACTTTCCCGTATTATCTGTGAATATTAATAGTTTTTTTTTTCCAATCTGTATGTTCTATTGTTTGTTTATTGCACTGGCTGGAAGATTCAGTTCAATGTTGAAGAGGAGGAGTGACCACAGAACTCTTTAACACACTCTTAAATTTTAAGGAGTTTCCCTACCATTTTACTTTGAATTTTAATTTCTATAAGTCTTTTATAGACTCTATGAACATATCAAGTAATTTGCCTTGCACTCTTAGTTTGCTTAGTGTGTTTTAACCAGGAATCAGTAAGAAGTACTGAATTTGAACAAAGGATTTTTCAGTGCATAGGGCTGTGTCATTCTCTACTAATTGCGCAGTGTCATAAATACTTTAATGTATGTCAGTACTTTAAATATAAACCATTCTGTGCATTTTGGCTTGCATATTTTATGAGAAGTTTGTTGTCACTTTTATCTTTGTTCTAAGGTTAAGTAATCATTGCATCCCAGAATTGAAACCATCTTGGATTTTAATGGTATTCTAGTAAACATATTTCTAGACTCAGTGTACTGTCTACTTTATTAGAAATTTTGCTTCTATTTCTATATGTGTGAATTTGAAATTATCTGTTTTCTGGTTTCCTTGTTTAATTCTTTCTAAAAGTTATTGCATCCTTATTTTTCATGATAATCTGAATCACACTATTTTGCCAAGGCTAGAGTGCAGTGATAAGCTCACAGTCACAGAAATTTTGACCTGCTGGGCTCAGGCAATCCTTCCACCTCAGCCTTCCAAGTTGCAGGGACCACAGGTGTGTGCCATCATGCCCAGCTAATTTTTTGATTCATTGTGGAGATGGGGTCTTGCCCAGGCTGGTCTCAAACCCATGGGCTCAGGCAATCTTCTCATCTCAGCCTCCCAAAGTGCTGGAATTGCAGGCATGAGACACCACTCCAGGCTCCAAAATTCTTATATCTGTTGGCTATTTTGTGCCTTTTTTGGACAAATATCTATCCAGTTCTTCAGTCCATTTTTTATTAGGTTGTGAAGGATCTATTGTTGTTGAGTTGTAGTTTTGCATTATATGTTTTGAGATTAACCCCTTATCTGTTATATGGTTTGTAAATATTTTGTCTCATTCTGAGCACATTGACAACTCCCATTTTTTGTTTGTTTGTTTTTCTTGTTATTTGATTTTTAGTTTATTTGCTTTATTATTCAACCCATAATATCAAACTGTTTTAGTTGTGCAAAGGAGTGATATGGTATATTGAATTTGCTGATTAACTGTTATAAATTAAAACTATCAACAACCAAATAATATGCCTACAAGGGTCATATGTACTAACTTCTGTGATTGTCTTTGATGCATGTACTGATGACTCAAGTGCACAAAGAGAAGTTTTAGAGTAATCAGAACAGCTTTTTTTCTCCTGTCCTACTACGTTCTATCTGAGTGAGATAAAAGAAATTGTCTTGAAAACTGTGGAGTTTTGACATTGAAGGCATGCTGTGAGTCTCTGCTGAAATGTGATGTGCAAAAACAATTTCTGAAATTTGGCATATATAGGTAATATTCACATTTTTGTGTTCTGACAGAAAATAAATTTTTATTTGAAGATCCTCTAACAAGACTCTCATGTGACTAATGAAGGAATGTTGTGCTAACTGCTATGTATCAAGCCTTCTCTTAGATAAAAGAGGTGGTCTATTCACTTGATTGGGAGCTTGGGATATCATTTTTGGTTTACTCTATGTGGGCATCTCTGACACTCTGATTTCACACAGAGACATCAGGGCTCGATGTGTGAAGTCATAAAGGTAGCTACTTCCACATTCTAGTCCCTGGGACACAGAATAATTTATATAAATCCTGGCTCAAAACATAACAACCCATATCTATGTCATTTCTTTCTCTGCAGTTGAGTCAAAGAATAAAGGCACGTGAGCAGAGGCAGATTAACTAGAACAAAGTTTTTCCATACATCCTATCTGGGAAAAGATAAGGGGCCATTGAGTCAAATCTGTAAGAGGAAGAGGAGCACCTTCAACTGCAGTGACCATTCTCCATGTCTCAAGACTAGAGAGATCTGACTCAGAGCTTGAGTCATCCAGGTTAACAGTAAAGCCAGGGAGGATCTGGCTTATGGTATGTGTACATCTCTTCTACTCTCCGTGGTGGAGGGTCTCAGATACAGTGTCTTCTAACTGAAGTGTCTGCACCAAGGACTCCCACACACACACACACACACACACACACACACACACACACACACACACACCTACAGTCATACACAAATGCATACATAACACTTGAGGTTTGGGGCCTTCAACTTATGCAGTTAGAGCAGGTTAAGTATACTCTAAAGGGACTGAGTACTTTTCTTGTGGATCAATGTTTTTTCTTGGAGACTGTATGTGGAGACAGACTTTCTCATTACTGAATGAGATCTCTGAGAAGAATCATTCATGAAATGGTGGCTCCAGAAGCTCTTAACAAGGGTGTGAGTGTGTCCCAGTGGCTGCTTTTCATCTTTATATCACAGACACAGTTGACCAGAAGTCACCAATTACAAATATTTCATCTTCAGTGATGGCTGATCTAAAGACATAAGGAACTTTGCTGGGTGGTTACTGGTATTTTGATTTGTAGAGGGCTTCCTACAAATTTGCAGTGCTGTTTTCCATTGCACCATCCATATGTGGAAATGGGGTCTGAGGTGCTCTGAGTGATGGGGGACCTATTCCTGGTTACAGGGGAAGACTGGAAGCTGGCAGCCT
>NW_007247041.1:625005-628996 GCF_000164805.1 Carlito syrichta | reverse complement strand
TCATCTCTTGAAGGTTTTGTTCTGTCTTTTTTAGCTTATTTTCTGTGTTTTTAAGAGTTTGGGTTATTTCTATATTTTGGTCCTCAAGCTCTGAGATTCTTTCTTCTGCTTGGGTAATTCTGCTTTCCATGCTTATCAATTTGTTATTTATTTCATTCACAGTATTCTTTATTACTGTTATCTCAGATATCAGCTCCTTCCTAGTTTCTTCTTGTGTCTCCTTAATTCTTTTTAGTCTCTCCATTATTGTTTTGATATCTACATTTGCATTTTGAGACCCTTCATTCTGGGGACTTTTCATTGTTTGTATTCCAAAGTCAATTTTCTCAGTGTCTGCTCTCCCAGGCTTCTGGGAGAGACCCATACTCTTCTTTTGGTTTTTCTTCATTTCTGTAGATTTTTCTCCCTTTACCCCTTTCCCTCCCCCTCTTCAATTCTGTTTTTGAGGGAAGGTGGGGTTGCTTTTATTTCTCTTCTGCAATGACCTGTTCTTCCTTATGAGGGTCTTCTGGATTTGTTCACTTTTCCCTCTGCTTTACAGTCTGTCTATTCAGCAGTTTGCAGTCTTGGTCTGTTCAGAGAATCTCACCAGTTCACCTATGCCGTCGCCATCTTGCCCCGTCTCTCCATTATTTATTACTCTTAATCAACATAACTGTAAACACCGTATAGCAACTTCATCCATTGCCTTGCTTGCCTGTAAAATTGTTGCTGCACCCTGAGGTGCAGATTCTTCATGATTTGCCCCTTTCCCTGCTGGACGTCCAGGTGACTTTTTTGGAATAGGTAAACTTTACACACAAGCCCTCTCAGATCTGGGATTACTGCATTACAGTGTGCCTTCATGTATGTATAATTAACAGGCAGTCAACTCTCAGCTACTAGAAAAAAAAATAATTATGTGGCCCTTGTGTAAATTTAGGCAGGATTATATGTCTACCCAAGTGGTTCTCAACTCTGACCACACATTAGAATTGGGAACTTGAATAAAAACATCCATGTGCCTGAGTCTCACTTCCAGAGAGGCTGCTGTGATTTGTCTGAGCGGGACCTGAACGACATTGCCCTGTGGTTAAAGGAGAGGTAACAGTATTCTTGGCTGCACTATCACGGAGGTAAGTGAGAAGGCACTGGGTATCGACTCCTTGAATCATGCCAGCAACACACTAAGCTAAACTATCTCTAGTCATTTTAGGAGCATTGCACGCTTTCAGAGAAAATTTTTAAATTATCTATAGTAAGCTAGGCGTGGTGACTCACACCTAGCACTTTGGGAGGCCAAGGTGAGAGGAGTGCTGGAGTCCAAGAGTTTAAGACCAGCCTGGGCAACATGGCAAAAACTCATTGCTACAAAAAAATGGAAAACATTAGCCGGCATGGTGGTGCTTACTTGTAGTCCCAGCTACTCGGGAGGCAGAAGCAGAAGGATACTCTGAGTCCGGAGGTCAAGGCTGCAGTGAGCCATGAGCACCCCACTGCACTCCAGCCCGGGAGATAGAGGGAGACCTGACTTAATAAATAAATAAATAAGTAAGTAAATATCTGTACTTCATAACGTGAACACATTAGTACTGCTTTTCCAGGGGAAGTGCTACATACGACTGGTTTGATGTAGGTGACGAGTATTCTGGCCATGAGGCGCTGCTTCCCCCAGCAAATCTGTGTCAGTACATGCACAGGAAAGATCTGGAAGGAAATGGGCTAGACGCAATGGAGTCTCCCTTTGAGGAAGGAGAAGCTGGAAACGTATTTGCCCCTGGAAATGAGAGGAATGATGCTTCCCCTGAGACTGAAACTAATAAAATCCACACATAATGGATACAATTAAGCCACCAAGAGACTGTAAATATATGATTATGAAGTCTTCTTTGGCTTTTTATTAAAATACTTTTATTATTGAAATAACATATTTCTAAAAATAAATGAAATTACTTTGAGAAGGGTTCTATGAGGTAAGAATGTCAAGTCTTCCATTTCTACCACCTTTCATTCCCCAGCACCCCCTGCTCCTGGCTCCTCCTTCCTCAAAGGGAGCCTCCGTTGTGTCTAGTCATTTCCTTCCAGATCTTTCCTGTGCGGGTACCCACGCATGTTTGTGTGTGTATGTCACTTTTCTCTGTTTGCATGCTGGTTTCAAGTCTTTCCCACCATTCTCACTTAAATCAACCCATCAGGCTTTTCCCAACACTTTATCACAACAATGTCAGCAAAGCTTCCTCAGTGTAAACCCTTTGGCAAATCTCGGTGATCATCTTTTTTGCCTATCATCAGCGGTTGTCACCATGGCTCACTCCGGACGTCACAATCTTCTGGGTTTCCTCCTAACACTCTGACCACTTCTTCTCAGTCTCCTCTGCTGTTTCTTTCTCCTCTCTCTCCTTTTTTTAAATTTTTTTGAGTCGGAGTCTAACTCTGTCACCCAGGCTGGAGTGCAGTAGCATGCTCATGGCCACCGCAGCCTCGACCTGCTGGGCTCAGGTGATCCTTCTACCTCAGCCTTCCAAGTAGCTGGAGCTACAAGCGCACGCCACCACAGCCAGGTAATTTTTTGATTTTTTTGTAGAGAAGAAGTCTTGCCAAGTTGCCCAGGCTGGTCTTGAACGCTGGGCTCAGGCAATCCTCTTGCCTCCACCTCCCAAAGTGCTGGAATTACAGGCTTGAACCACCACACCTGGCCCTCTCTGACTTCTAAATTTAGACAACCCCAGTCCTCCTAACTATCTCCCTGTCCTATCTGCACTCATTTGCTGGGTGACCTCAGTCAATCCCTTGGCTATAAACACCATCTGTATGCTGATGACACCCAAATTTACATTTTTAGCCTGGATAATCCTCTCATAAAGTCCATGGTTTGTGTTTTTGTTTGGTTTTTGTTATTGCATGGATATTTTTATGCATCTGTCTCTGTGTAAGTATCTCTGAGTTGTGACTTCTTAGAAGTGGAATTTAGAATGAGAATGTTTTGGAATACCCAGTACTGCAGTCAAGGTGACCTCAGTTTAATTTCTGGGAAATAGAGCTGAAAGGTGATTGAATTCAGGAAATGAAAACTTAGTCAATTTTATTATGAGATGGTGAGAATGAAGCATAAGAAAGGAAAGTTCAATAGTGAGAAGTGTACATTGCCGCCCAGAACTCTCAGTCAGTCCAAAAATATGTATTGAATATTACGGTAGGGCAAGCACAGGCAAAAGAGTGAGACACCAGCTCTGACAAACAGGAATTTGGTCCTAGAAAGGTTATCTCACCGGGGAGGCACTTCTAATCGATTGCTTCTGTCCATGGCCTTTGACCAGATTCCACCTCCACTGAGCAACTTTGGATTAGGCCCTGATCTCTCGTATTATGCATGAATCTTTCAGGCATTCCGAAGATGTCTCCCAATAGAACAACCACTTTCAGAATCATAATGGTAGCCACATCAGCGCTTATTTTGCACCCGAAAGTTGCTAAACACTTTAGCTTGCTATATAATTTAGTATGTATAGTTATTCTCTGAGGTGAGTAGTATTATCTCCATTTTCTAGATGAGTAAACTGAGGCTCGGCAAGGTTAGGTAACTTGCGCAAGATCACTTTGCTTCAGCCGGGCTCGGTGGCTCAGTCTGTAATCCCAGCACTTTGTCTTGTGGATTACAGGAGCTAATCTTTATAAAGCCCTTAGAACAGTGCCTGGCACCTAGTATACCTACATAAGTGGTTGTTAAATGAATAAGTAAATGAATGAACAAAAATTTGTCTCTTGCTCATTCACAGTCCAGTGTGGGTGTTCCCACACTGGAGTGGATTGTCTAAGCCCAGCAGGTCGAGGCTGCGGTGGCTGGGAGCATGCCACTGCACTCTAGTCTGGGTGACAGAGCGAGACTTCAACTCAAAAAAAAGAAAAGAAGCCGGTCTCGCTGGCTCCTGCAATCCCGCGCCTTTGGGAGGCAGAGGTGAGTGGATTGCCTGAGCCCACGGGTTCGAGACCCGTCTGGGCAACTTGGCGAGAC
>NW_007247041.1:616572-624661 GCF_000164805.1 Carlito syrichta | reverse complement strand
TCCAGTCTGGGTGACAGAGTGAGACTCCAACTCAAAAAAAAAAGAAAAGAAAAGAAATCACTTTGCTTCACATAGCGGCAGAGACAAGATAAGGACACAATTCTGACCCATGACTTCTTAGAAGTAGAATTTAGGGCCCATGGCCATCATCGCTGAGTTGTCCTATCCATTTGATCCTTCAGGGGTCAAAGCAAATCGATCCTTTGATGCCAACCAACATGACCTGATAAAGCCTCATTTTTGCCCAGCAAGGCTGAAGATCAGGCTCTGGTCCAAGGTTACCCAAACTGGTGGTACCACAGGAAAAGGCTCAGCTTGAGAGCCAGGGCGCATCCCCAGAGGACATTTGTCTCACTTTAGCCCTTTCAATCCCCAAAGAGATAAACAGTAGCGAGGACCACGGTGTTTATGTAGCAGGAAAAATGGCCATGTGTGGAAGACATTAGAATCTTTGACCTGAGAGGTTTTCTTCCCTGTCACTTTACCAGGAATTAGGCTACTGGCTTTGAAAGAAAAAAAGAAGAATTCATCCTGAAAACTGACCCGCATCAATACCTCTGTCAATGAAAAGGATGTCTTCAGACTATACCCGTCCTTATTCAGAAGGTTTATTTAAGAGGCCAAAACAAGTAAGAGGGCACAAATGAGGTAGGAGACATTTTGACAACTAAGATACAACACTTTGGAAAATAACCTTAAATACTAACAAAAATAATGTCAAATACATGCAAATATTTTAAAAGGCTGAGGGGTAAAGTAAGAAAAGTTAAGCTGGGTTCAGTGGCTCAGCCTGTAATCCCGCGCCTTTGGGAGGCTGAGGTGAGTGGATTGACTGAGCCCGCGGGTTCGAGACCCGCCTGGGCAGCGAGACCTCATCTCTACAATAAATCAAAAAATCAGCCGGGTGTGGTAGTGCATGCCTGTAATTCCGGCTGCTTGGAAGGCTAAGGTGGAAGGAACGCCAGAGCCCAGCAGGTCGAGGCTGCGGTGGCCGGAAGCGGCCACTGCACTCCAGTCTGGGTGACAGAGTGAGACTCCAACTCAAAAAAAGAAAAGAAAAGAAAAGAAAAGTTACAGAAGAACAGCTAAAATACAGAAGTCAAGTGTAAACAGGTAATGAGAAAGTACTAGTGGCTCCCATATGTTGGGTCTATGTGCCAGGTACTTCACTGGTGTTATAGATCGTTCTCAGAAGAGTCCAGTGAAGTGGGTGTCATTGTCTACATCTCTCAGATGAGGTCTCTTTGCTTTAGTGGCTGCCAAAACAGGATCTTTCTCCACGTGACCAATTTTAGATCATTTCCAATTTTGATGCTGGGGTAAGGAAGAGGCACCAAGAGCCTGAGGCTGGGTGCTACTAGATGGATGGAAAGAACCTTGAGCACCTCCAGGAGAGCAGAGCCCCAAGAAGGAAGGGGAATGAATGAGCCCAGGGAAAACCACCAGGCCAGGAACACCCACACTGGACTGTGAATGAGCAAGAGACAAATTTTTGTTCATTCATTTACTTATTCATTCAACAACCACTTATGTAGGTATACTAGGTGCCAGGCACTGTTCTAAGGGCTTTATAAAGATTAGCTCCTGTAATCCACAAGACAACAGTATGAGGCACATGTTAATATTGTTCCCATTTTACAAGGAGGAGACTAACACATAAAAAGGCTGAATAACTTTGAAGGTACAAATATCTTGCTAAGCCACTGATTAGGAATTTTGTTACAGCCGTGAGATGACCCTCATACAATGTGACTGTGTAGATATTTTCTGTTCAGACTATTTTGCCAAGGAGTTTGCAAAAGCTCCCCCCAAAAAACTTCAAAGACATTGGAAGTGAGGTTCAAAGGATGGTGCACATTTTGTTCTGGCTCAGTTCAAAACATTTATAGCAAGAATGAGTTTATTTGGATGGTATGGGAAGGAATAATATGTTGCCTACTAATGATTTTTTTGAAATTATCTATACAATTTGATCTACAAAATCCTTTGTGAAATTTATAATCTTCTAAATAAAATGAGTAAGTTCACTTAGATCCTGGGGCCCGTGGGTCCTTATCTGTTCAACGAAGGGTGGAGACAGATGAGCTGGAAAGTACCTTCCAGCATCAGCATTCTAGACCACATCAACACGGGAAATTTAAGTTCAAGGAGGAGTGACTGCTTTTCACAAACAATTCACACACTCGGGGCCAAATTAAGCCTCTGACCCACCTTAACTCTGAGCTTGGAGCAGAGTGTCTGTGTAAGAATGTGAGCATATTTACAGACGCCAGCTGATGTAAAAGGATTCTAACGACGCTTTGATTTGGCTCTCATTTTGTAAAAATCATATACAGTATATGATTCTACCATAATTAAAGTGATCAAGTGAGGTATTTTTCTTGGATGCCAAGATAGAGTACTGTTAGATCCTGGGAAGGTTTCTAAGAGAAAACATCAGATCAGCGGAGACAATCCAACTTCCTCTCTCTCCAACCATCTCCTGCTCTCTTTTGTTCTCTGTCCTCTGAGCGCCTCCTCATTAGAGCGACTGGCTCTCTAATTTTGTAGTCCCACTATTTGACCTTGAATTCACCTTTCCTTTTGACAGACCTGATGCTTTATCTTTTCCCTTTTTGGACTCTGCAAAGATAAAAATCTCATTTCTCAATGAAAACTGAGACTCAGACACAGAGTATACCCAGGAATCGTCTTAATTGGCAAAGAAAAAAAAATATTATTGAATGAGCCAGAGAGCTGATCCGAGGCCAAACCCAACTTTAAATCTGGCATAATTATCGTTCTTTTCCAAACTCAGAACTGAACCAAATCACTGCTTTTTGAAGACTTTGTGAAACTCAATCAGGCATGCAATGAAGTATGTGAATGATGATATTTACAAGAATCAGTTGTCCCAGGCTGCATTGTCACTGACTTGACCCTAACCAAGCTAGTACAGCCTCAGGTATATAGAAACTAAAATCCAAGCAAAAAGTTTAAGCTTCTGCTCCATGTAGGGCTAAATCTAATATTCCTCGCTCTCGCTCTCTGTCTGTCTTTCCCATATCCCTTCTCCATCTGTCCTCTCCCCACTTCCTCTTCTCTCTTCTTTGCCTTTGGTTGATGGAGAAAAGGTCCTTCAAGTTTCTGCCTTCTTACAATTTCTCCTTTGAGAGGTCCAGTCATAACTCTCTTATCTCTATGATTCCTATTTTCTGTCTCTAGTTCTATCCTTGCACCTAAAGTCCAGGTCTACAGGACACATTCACATAGATGCTAATATAGCTTGTCTCTAAAAATGCACATCAAATTCATCCCCCAGTGAGAGGTAGAGTCTACCCTTTTGTCCCCTTGAATCGAGGCTGATGTGTGACTGTTTTGACCAACAGAATGCAGTGATGCTATGAGACTTATAAGGTTCGGTTTTAAGAAGGCTTGCAACCTCCACCTGGGTCTCCTGGAACACTAATTCTGGGAGAAGCCAGCCCTGGAGAAAGCCATCTGTCCTTAGACTATTATACTGCAAGGAAGACCAAGCTAGCAAGCAAGAAGAAGTCAAATGGAGAGATGCCCCACCAGTACCCAAATCACAGACATCGCAGCCCAGCACCAGACAGATGAGTAAAAAAGCCATAAAGTAACTCCAGCCTCAGCTGTCATCCTACAGCAACCATATGAGGAACCTCAAGTGAGAACCACCCAGCTAAGCTCATCAAGACCACAGAATAGAGAGAGATAATAATAAAAGCTTGTTTCAAACCACAAAGTTCTGGGATATTTTGTTGTCCTGGAATATATAGCTGGAAGAGATGTCTAGTTTTCATTCAGTCACTGACTCATTCATCTAACAACTGTTTATTGGACACTTAACTGTATGTGCAGCAACTTGCAAGGCACTAGGAATAAAAATGAACAAGACAGACCCAATCTCTACTTTCACGGAGTTGACAGCATGTTGGAAAGACAAAAATAATTGAGACCATTTCAAACTTCTAACACCTCCTTCCTTGTGCTCACTCTAAGCTAGTGACTTTTCTCACCTTTCATTGAGAAAATAGAAAGAAAAGTAACTCCTTCATTAACCTGGAATGAAGATTCCTAACCTACCAGCATCTATGTAAAATTCTCCACCTTCTCTCTTGTTTTTCTGGATGAAGTGTCCCCAGAGTTTGCTCCACCAATTTGAGCTCTGGATCCCATCTCCTTAACAGTGACTTCTCCATCACTTTCATCAGAGAGCAAACATGCTTGGATGATCTCAATCAGAATCTCCATTTGAAATACCATCTTTGGGCCAATGGTCCAGGAACCCAGATCTCTAGCCTTGATCTTTCACCAAAACCATAGACTTTCATAAATTCAGGCACCTACTTGACCTCTCAACTTAGATATCTCAATAGGTGTCTCAAACTTAGAATTATCCCAACAGAACTCTAGGTGTTTTACCTGCATGCTACCCCCTCTCATATTCTTCCCTAGCCCCATAAGTGACCTCTGCTTCAATTTCTTTTCTTTTATTTTTTTTATTTTATTTTTTTTGAGTCAGAGTCTTACTCTGCCACCCAGGCTGGAGTGCAGTGGCTCAATCATGGCCACCTCAGTCTCCACCTGCTGGGCTCAGGCAATCCTTCCACCTCAGCCTTCTAAATAGCAGGAACTACAAATGCACACCACCACTCCCGGCTAATTTTTTGGTTTATTGTAGAGATTAGGTCTTGCCAAGTTGCCCGGGCTGACCTCAAACCTCTGGGCTCAGGCAATCCTCTCAACTCGGCCTCCCAAAGTGTTGGGATTACAAGGCAAGAGCCACCGCACCTGGCAAGGTACCTCAGGGTCCTTATCTCATGTCAAGGTGGAATGAGGGACATGGACAGCCAAAAAGTTGAGAAAGCAGGATTTATTGAGTGAACAGAAAAGTTCCCACAATGGAAAGGGACCCGAGGGTGTTGTCCACCAATTTCATTTTTAAAATAGAGAAGTTATCCTTGATTTCTTTCTCCCTCTCAACCCCCACATCCAATCTAGGCAGCCCCGTTTACTCTGCCTTCAAAACACATCATGAATCCACCTACTCCCCTTCAGTTCAGCATCTCCACCCTGGTCCAAGCCACCAACCTCTCACTGTACTGAAATCTCAAGCCTCCTAACTCACCCCCCTGATTCCACTCTGACCCATAACCAGAGCCTCCTTTTCTTACAATGACTCAATGGAAGCACCAGTTCAATGTCCAGAGGGCCCTGAAAAGGATTTTTTTTAACTCTACTGAGGGTTTTAAACTGCCTTAAAGCAAGCCACGCTACATGAGTCACAGCAAGTTATCCCAAAATCCCTCTCCAGCCATCCAGGCCCGTCCCCAAGGCAGCCATTTAGAAATCTCTGCTGGCTCGTTTCCCCACCCTTTCTTTGCAAACTCTCCTCCTGAACTCCTCCAATGTTGGCTGCTTCCCTCTTTCCTCCCCACTTCTGCTCAGCTCTTCACTAAGGAGACACAATTAGCTTTCCTAGGCCTCCTTCAATTAATCTTTTATTCCAAGCAGCAACACAAAGCCAGGCTCCAAGACCTCCTTAAGAAGGAAAGGGGAGACTGCAAACATTTGTTGTACTATTCTTTTTCTTTTACCCCAATCACAAATGCTCCCTAGGGAAAACTTTGCTGTCCTCTGAAAAGAGGACATCATACCGTCCAGGTCACCCTCCAAACTCATAACCTACACCAGTATCCCTCCCCCAGTCCTTCCCCCGCTACTAAGTTGAGCCAGATTCTGCTCTGACGTAAGCTATGGGGGGCGGGGGGATGCCCAAGTTGCCAGTAAGGACTTGAGGACTGGGACCTCCAAAGTTTCTCCTAGTTCAGTGACTTTCAAACTTTTCTTTTTCTTGAGACTCACTGTAAGAAATGTATTTTATACTGCAGTCAAGTGCACATAGGCGCACATACATGCAACTGAAACAAAAGTTTAATAAATATTACTTAACCCTTACTGTCATATTTTCTATTCTGTGTATATCATTTTTTTTTTTTTGAGAAAGCAGGAGTTTATTAAGAAGACAGAAAAACTCCTGCAGTGGGGGAACCCGAAAGAGGGTTGCCCTGTGTATATCATTTTTAAATGGTACTAATCATCTTTTAGTGGCACATATCAAAACATTTACAGACGAAATGATAACGGGGTCTCAACTTGCTTCAAAAATTTGTGACAGACAAGTGAGTAGATGAAATAAAATTGGCTATGAGTTGGTCATCATATCAAATTGGGTGACAGACACATGGGAGATTATTATACCATCCTATATTTTGTCTATTTGATATCTTCCATAATAAAAATTTAAAACAAAAAAAATCAATCATACCCCACTAAATTACTTTCACAATCCACTAAAAGGCCAAGAACTACAATTTGTAAAGTACTTTCTGGAAAATCTAGGAGTTGGGAAATTTAAAACTAGATGACGGGAAAACACATCAAATCTAAATTTAACTGAATATACTCATTCCGCACCCCAAACAAAGCCTATTTCTTCTTCCGGGGTTGGGAGAGTGGACGTTTACTGAATTTTTCCCCCTGCTCAAGGTACAGAAGCATATCAGATGTCCCTCTGCCAAAACTGAAACAGACACAGAGGTGATCTCCACCTACCACAATTCAAGTCAATTTCTCATGAATTCAGTTTCTTAGACATTGGGGGATTTATTCCTGGGGGCCACAGCAATCCTCTCTATGACTGCCCCAGTCAAGCAAATGAAGGAGTTCTGTTTATGAATAAACTTCTAGAGATAATCTGATAAGGTCCGGGATAAGGCATGAAAACCTGCTCATTCCCTCCTCCCCAATGAGGTTGGTCATCACTTCTGGCTCATCAGGTGCTCCCTGGTGATTCCTGGTGTTACCTGAGGACCTCCATGGTCACTTCATCCTCTTCTTTCTTTCTCATTAATTTTCCTAAAGTGAGAATTCAGGCAGCCCTTTGGTTTGTAGCCAGGTATGAGATTGTTCTGTGGCTCTTAGTGACTAGGTGCTCCTGAACTAGCCTCAACTCTGCTTCTCCAGAACCTTCCATTCCACTGTGGAAGCCACAGCCATCCTTTGTGTCTGAAAGCACACATGGATCATGTCTCCATTCCTTTTGTTGTGTAGTTATAAATTCAACTGGAAATCCCACTTTGGTGAAAAATCTTTCCACAGTTAAAGTAACTCTATCACAAAAATAAAGCCCCCAGAGTCTTGAGTCCACAATGCTGTCTTGACAAACTCACACTTCTTCTTACCTCAGGCCTGTCATCTTCATAGCTCTCATCCCGTCTACAATTTCTCTAGTTTCCAATAACAAATAATTCCTGCTGGTTGTTTCCATACCCTTATCGCCTGAACCACCACAGCAGCCCAACTCCCAATGAACCCAGATGTTATGAGTATCTGTATGGATTCAAAAATTAATATGGGCCGGGCTCGGTGGCTCAGCCTGTAATCCCAACACTTTAGGAGGCCGAGGTGAGAGGATGGCCTGAGCTCACAGGTTCAAGACCAGCCCCAGCAACTTGGCAAACCCTCGTCTCTACAATAAATAAATAAATAAATAAGCCAGGCGTGGTAATGTGCACCTGTAGTTCTGGTCATTTGGAAGGCTGAGGTGGAAGGATTGCCAGAGCCCAGCGGGTAGATGCTAGGGTGGCCGTGAGTGTGCCATTGCACTCCAGCCTGGGCAACGGAGTGAGATTCCAACTCAAAAAAAAAAAAATTAATACGGCGTGGGGGGGAAACACCATGAAAAGATAGTAAATATACTCAAGGCAGTTCTGTCTTGTATCCATTTTGAGCAGACAAAAAACGAGGTAATTCTACTATTGCATCCTATATAGACATGACAGTGATTTTTACTAGAAATACCACCGGTTGTACTGTCAGCTTCACAAATTTCATATTTGATGTCAAATTGCCAGCCACTTGGAGTGTGATCTTCATTGTCAAGGTTTACATTGATGAAAAGAGGCAAGTTCCTACTTGAGAAAGAATGGATGGCACCCTTTGCCTGTAACATAGAGAGTGTGATCCCAGGCACTATCTTTGCCAGATGGCTACAAATCTCCTTCCTGAGGCTGACTCAACCACC
>NW_007247041.1:585375-616301 GCF_000164805.1 Carlito syrichta | reverse complement strand
GGGTCTCGAACCCGCGGGCTCAGGCAATTCACTCACCTCAGCCTCCCAAAGGCGTGGGATTACAGGCTGAGCCACCAAGCCCGGCTATAACTTACATTTTAAAAATTGCTGATTCCAGTGGTAACCTTCTTCCCCATGTTGGAAAATGTGGCAGTCTACCATGGTGGGATGGCAGTTAACCTTCTTATTTCATTTACTGCAATTCCCTGCTGAAACCCATTTCTCAACCTACCACAGGGTTGCTCCCACCAGCTCCCTTGGACCCCACCCCACCCTGTTGCAAAACCCCTGTGGAGTTTCCATTCTTCCAGGTGGCAGAGAGAAGAACTGACCCATTCATGGTGACTCTGAGAATGAAGACTCTGAGGATAAAGACTGAATCCTGGGCCAAAAAAAGCCCCCCACACGGAAAGCTGCTACTACAAGCTGTGGCAGGGCTGCTGCTGCTGTCTCTAAAATGTACACCATTCCAACTTGTCTGGGATCCTTAGCGGAGGACGAGGTCATGGTACAGTCCCTTGGCATCAGGAAGCCCTGCTGTCAGAGTCTTCCATCACTGCCATGGACACCTGCCAAATGGTGTTGCCAGATGACCCCAGCATCAGCTGAACGGTTCTCCAAGTGGCTCAGAAACCCACTGCCACGATATACACTACTTCCACGACCTATCCCCTAATCTGCCTCTGGCTTTTTTTTCTTTTCTGGAATGGATTCATGTTTTCTGAAAAACTATATCCATGGAGACTTAGTTTTTTGTTGTTGTTGTTTTTAATTTTTTTTTTTGAGTTGGAGTCTCACTCTGTCACCCAGACTGGAGTGCAGTGGCCGCTCCCGGCCACCGCAGCCTTGACCTGCTGGGCTCCAGTGATCCTTCCACCTCAGCCTTCCAAGTAGCTGGAACTACAGGCGCACGCTACCACACCCAGCTAATTTTTTGGTTTATTGTAGAGATGAGGTCTCGCCAAGTTGCCCAAGCGGGTCTCCAGCCCACAGGCTCAGACAATTCACTCACCTCAGCCTCCCAAGGTGCGGGATTACAGGCTGAGCCACCAAGCCCGGCTGTTTTTAATATTTCGTTTTTGTTTTTTTTAAGTTGAGATCTCACTACATCACCCAGGCTAGAGTGCAGTGGCACGATCATGGCTTGCCACAGTCTCCTGGACTCAGGCGATCCTTCCACCTCAGCCTCCTAAGTAGCTGGGACTATGAGCATGCACAACCACGTCCAACTAATTTTTTAAATTTTTTGTGGAGGTGAGGTCTTGCTATGTTGCCCAGGGTGGTCTCTAACTCCTGGGCTCAACAATCATCTTGTCTCAGCCTCCCAAAGAGTTGGGATTACAGGAGTGAGACACTGTGCCCAGTCAAAATATATTTAAATTTATATTTTGCCACTGTATTGCTACACAGACAAATAATATTAGTATTAAGACATTTTTCTCATCCTAAAAGTTATTTCTTATTTTAATTTTTTAAAAAATTAAAACATTTTAGTAGACTCCTATAAACAGTGTGGATCCTAGCTGCTGTGCCTACTGTCCCTAATGGGTGTTGACTCTGTTAAGAAATGCCTATGGCCGGGCTCAGTGGCTCAGCCTGTAATCCCAGCACTTTGGGAGGCCGAGGCAAGAAGATTGCCTGAACCCACAGGTTCAAGACCAGCCCAGGCAACTTGGCAAGACCTCATCTCTACAATAAATAAAAAATTAGCCGGGTGTGGTAGTGCATGCCTGTAGTTCCAGTTGCTTGGAAAACTGAGGCAGAAGGATCGCCAGAGCCCGGCAGGTTAACCCTGGGGTGGCCGTGAGCGTGCCACTGCACTCTGGCCTAGGTGACAGAGTGAGACTCCAACTCAAAAAAATGCCCATTAAGTACCTGTTGGTGGATGAGTGGATGGAAGGGTATCATAAAAAGTTAATTTTAGGTTGAATGTGGTGACTCATACCTGTAAAATTCCAGTACTTTAGGGATCTGAGACGAGAGGACTGCTTGAGCCCAGGAGTTCGAGACCATTCTGGACAACACAGCAAGACCTCAGCTCTACAAAAAATTTTTTAAAAATTAGCCAAGCATGATGATGCAGAGCTGTAGTCCAGCTACTTGGGAGGCTGAGGCTGAAGGATTGCCTGAGCCCAGGAGGTCAAGGCTGTGGTGAGCCGTGATCATGCCACTGCGCTCCAGCCTAGGCAACAAAGTGAGGCCACGACTGAAAAAAATAAAAAAAGTTTAGGTTAAGAGCATGACATGGAGGAGATGGAGGTTTGAGAAAATGCTTAACTGTGTTTCCTTCTACCTGCTCACACTCCCCTGTGCTTCCTGCTCGCAGCCGTAATGCCTGGATCTCCAATTTGCTTTGAAGGATGGGAGTATTGATGTGACATGAAGCTTCATTTCCCACACGAGTCACCACAACACTGTAGTAATAGCAGATTTTAGTTTCCAATTTTAAAGCAAATTTATTTAAGCACACGAATAGAAATATCAAGAATACATTTTGCCCTCTACTTACAAATGTCACTGCAGATGTGATAGCGTTAACCATGAGAAAGACCATTTTAAAAGCTGTTTACAGGTGGTCTCGGTGGCTCAGCCTGTAATCCCGCGCTTTGGAAGGCTGAGGTGAGTGGATTGCCTGAGCTCGTGGGTTCAAGACCCGCCTGGGCAACTTGGTGAGACCTCATCTCTACAATAAAATAAAAAAATCAGCCAGGCATGGTAGTGCGTGCCTGTAATTCCGGCTACTCGGGAGGCTGAGGCAGAAGGATCGCCGGAGCCCAGCAGGTCGAGGCTGCGGTGACCAGGAGCAGCCACTGCACTCTAGTCTGGGCGACAGAGTGAGACTCCAACTCAAAAAAAAAAAAAAGACCAAAAAAAAAAGCCGTTTACAAACTACCTTCAGAATCTTGGGCTTCATTATCATAATATTTTTCAGCTGTGAATTAATTGAGTCTCCAGTCTTATGAGCCACTGAGTCACAGAAGAAATACATAAGATTGGCAATGGATCCTATAATATTTCACATTTGTTATTTTCCGAACTTATCAACAAGAGACACTTTATTATACTTTTTGCCAGCATGGCTCTAAGTTATTTTTCCCACTTTCTTCTACAGATCTACAGGTGGTGAGAATCTAAGATGAAACCCCGGAAATTTCTTATGCTTTTCAAAATACATTTTTAGTTCACTTTAACCTAACACAGAGACACCAAGCAGCACTTTAATCGTGGAATGTGTGTGTCCTTGAACAAGCATGGAGTGCTACAAAACTAGAGATAGAGAATTGCTCTTAATATTGTTAGAACTAAGTTAACTTGTCAGGTCCAAGTTTTCTTAGAGCAGCAATTAGCAAACTGCAACCTGTGGGCCAAATCTGACCTGTTTTTTACAGACCAGGAGACAAGAATGGTTTTTACTTTTTTTAGTGGTTGGAAAAAAAGACAAAAGATGAATAATATTTAGTGACATGAAAATTATGTGAAATTCAAATTCCAGCATTCATAAATAAAGTTTAATTTGGAACACAACCATGCCAATTTCTTTACAGATTATATATAAGGGGGGGACCCAAAACAAGTCGGAATTTATTTATAAAAACTTGTGTATTGATTCCTTTTTTTTTTTTTTTGAGTTGGAGTCCCATGCTGGGCTCCGGCGATCCTTCCACCTCAGCCTTCCAAGTAGCTGGAACTACAGGCTTGTGCTACCACGCCCGGCTAATTTTTTGGATTATTGTAGAGATGAGGTCTCGCCAAGTTGCCCAGGTGGGTCTCGAACTTGTGGGCTCAGACAATCCCCTCACCTCAGCCTCCCAAAGTGCAGGATTACAGGCTGAGCCACCGAGCCCTGATTCTTACATGTTTAAACTTCAGATACCTTCAAAGTATGCTTTGTTTGATGCAATACACCTACCGAGATGCCTTTCCCACTGCTCAGAACTGAACTCGTCAATGTTGATGACTTTTAGTCCTTCTGCCGCGCGTGTGTGTGTGTGTGTGTGTGTTTCCCACCTATTCCACATGAGCAAAATGTTTCCCTTTGAGAACTTTTCATCCAGGGAAACAAAAAAAGTCACTTGGGACAAGATCAGATGAATAGGGAGGGTGGGGCACAGGGGTCATGCCATTTTTTGGTCAAAAACTGCTGAACACTCGGCCACTGTGTGGCAGGTGTCCTCGTAAATCACCCTTCATGAAACAGGCAAACGCGTTGAAAGAACCTTAAAAAAAAAATTCACTGAAGCCAACCTCAGCCTCACACAACAGTACTATCTAGTACACTGATGCTGATGGATTCCTAGAACACTTACCTAGCGGGGGAAGCCTATATTACAAGGAGACTGCCCTCTAAAAAATAATTCTATTTTTGGGGGGGCCCCCTCATATAGCTGCTTTCATGCTAAAAGACAAAGTTGAACATTTACAACAGAGATGATACTGTCTACAATGCCTGAATAGTTACATCTTTTTTTTTTTTTAAGAAGGATTTATTGAGAAAAAAAGCTCTCACAGTGAGAGAGGACCTGAAGGATTTGCCCTTTTTTTTTTTTTTTTTTTTTTTAAGTCAGGGTCTCTCTCTGTCACCTAGGGCGGAGAGGGCAGTGGCACAATCATAGCTCACCACAGCCTCAGCCTCATGGTTTCAGGTGATACTACCATCTCAGCCTCCCAAGTAGTTGAGACTATAAGTGTGTGCCACAACCCACTCAGCTAATATTTTTCTTTTTTTGTAGACATGAGGTCTCGCTAAATTGCCCATGCTGGTCTCGAACTCCAGGCTTCGAGTAACCCTTTTCCCTTGGTCTCCCAAAGTGCTGGGATTACAAGCATTAGCCACCATGCTCAACCCGTTATCTGGTTCTTTACAGAAAATATTTTACCTCTGTCTTAGAGTATAATACTTCCTATACAGGATCAGAGCCACTGAGTTTCCTTTAGTAATCCCATTACAGGAACTCGTATCTATGAATAATGTGTGAATCATATTACTTGTTAGCCTCTGTTGATCTTTTGCTCTGTTTAAGGCCCTATGCTAAGTGCTTCTATCCATTATCTCATTTAATCCTCACACCTAGTGAGGTAGACAATGCCAAGATCTCCACTATATAGATGAAAAAAAATGAAACTCCAGGGAGATGAACTAATTTGCCTAAAATCACTCTCAGCAAATGCCCTAACTGAGACTCAAACCCAAGACCATCCAATGTCAAAGTTTATGACCTTAACTATGGTGTCAGCATGACTCCCCAGGCCTTTCTTGGCAATATGGATGTTAGCCACTAGGTCTTCCTCTCTAAATAAAGATTGCATAAAACTTACCATCTTTGTTCATTTGTGCTGCTATACCATTGACTAGGTGGCTTTAACAACAAGAAATTGATTTTGCACAGTTTGGGAGGCAGAATTTTCAGAAGTCCAAAATCAAGGTGTTGGCAGATCCAATGTCTGATGAGGGCCTGTTTCCTGGTCTACAGATGCTGTCTTCTCATTGAGTCCTTATGTGGTGGAGACAGATGAAGCAAGCTCTCTCCTGTCTCTATACGAGCACCAATCCCATCACGAGTGCTCCACCCCCATGACCTAATTACTTCTCAAAGGCTCCATTTCCAAATACCATCAAATTAGGGATTTAGGCTTCAACGCCTACATTTCATAGGGATACAAATATTCAGTGCATTGCACTTAAGTACCATGCAAAGTAAGTCTTCCTTTTATTTGTCATAAATGTGCAACTTCTCTAGCTTCACATAGGAGCTCTGTTTCTAGTAAACTTGCTCCTGGTGAGTCTGTCTTTATCTAGCAATAGCTTTCCCTGTTGTGTGTTAGTCCCCCATCTCTCTAAGCCTTCTTTGAAAGGAAACAAGGTGTCTCTGCTCTCTGTATATGGAATTCTACCCTACTCTTCTTCAAGCCTGTTATAGTTTAGTTTGGTTTGGTTTGGTTTCTTTAAATGTAATGAATAGAACAACACATGGCATTCCCAGTTTCAATAAACTGGCAAGACAGTATTTGTTTTCTTTTCCATGTATTTCCATAATGATTCAAAGCATTTCATTGTTGTTTTAATTCATCTTCTTGAGTACAGAGAAGTAAAACAGAGCAATGTTTTCAGCTTACAGTGACTTCCCAATCACATTCCTGGAACACAGCTTTGCTCAAAACCAAGCATCCTATTACACTGCTCTCACTAGTGTTCTCTGAACAGTTTGAATATCATTTTTTCTGCAGAATTCAAACTTGTTTTCACTCTAGAGAGAAAGACACAGCATAAGTTGTCTCGTGGGTGTGTGTGTGTATGTGTGTGTGTGTGTTTGTTCCTGCACTGGGAAGGGCTGCCCAGTGAGGCAGGAAAGACCTACATTCCTTTAGAGGAACCAGAACTTTCAAACAACTTCCCCAGAGAACCAGATGCGATCTAATCTCTGAATTAGAAGTCAGCAGACTCTGTTCCCGTGACTCATAACTCTAGATACATCTTTTAAAAATCAGGCTTTTTCTTTACGGGCATGAGAGTGTCTATCACCTGAGCAATGTGGATAAAGCAGATTCTCTGAATGGCTCCCATTTCTTCCAAAGGAATAGAAACAATATTTTGACTTAGATATATTTGTATGCCTGTCTTCTTAAATATAGTTTTCTCAAACATTTATTTCTGTCAGGTTTACAGGTAAATTTTCATGTAAACCTCAGTGTCATTACCAACTTGTTGTCAGGGGTTGACCTTGACACGGTTACTGATGATACATGTCTAGGTTTTCTACGGTAATCAGTTTCACAGGTTGTGTGACTTGAGAAGATGAGAAAGACCATGTCATTTCTGCCCAGCAATCTAACTCTATAATGAAAGATTTTGTTGATGAAGCTCTTTGTGGAAATTCATGGAACTTTTTCAAAGTTTGCGTCTATGTTTTTCATTACCTCTCTTCTCTATGATATTCATGCTTATTCTGTCTAGTCAGCTAGTTCTTTGCAAACTAACTTCTCTCAGTCCCTTTTTGGAAAACCTAATAAAAATTTTACCCACTCTCACTTTTTAATTCATTCCGTGTTCTATATTTGGTTTTGGTTTTAGAAAATTAAGGTGAAAAGCAAAGAAATACTTAAGTGATAAAAAAAAAAAAATACCAAGTGTATGTTATCCCCGTCGACTGTGCTGGGAAAAATCTTGCCCCAGCCAAGGTAAGCATCATTCAGTCCTGAGTTATCTCGGGTTCCCAGCACCTTAAGGGAAATAAAGAAGAGTGGGCTGACTCCTTATGCCACCATGGAAAAAATATGAAATATGAATTGTGAAGAATTAATAGTTACTTAGGACATTGCTGTAGGTTGTTCTATTTTTAGTTGTTTGAGAAACCTCCATGCTGTTTTTTATAGTAGATATACTAATTTACATTCCCACCAACAGTGTGTAAGAGTTCCCTTTTCTCTGCATTCTCACCACATTCATTCTTTTTTTGTCTTTTTTTTTTTTTTGAGTTAGAGTCTCACTCTGTCACTCATGCTGGAGGGCAGTGGCACCCTCACGGGCACCCCAGCACTGACCTGCTGGATGCTGGCTACCCTTCCACCTCAGCCTTCCAAGTAACTGGAACTACAAGCACGTGCTACCACACCCGGCTAATTTATTTTATTTTATTTGTTTTATTGTAGAGATGAGGTCTCCCCAAACTGCCCAGGCTGGTCTCAAATTCCCGGGCTCAGGCAACTCACTTGTCTTGGCCTCCCAAAATGCTGGGATTGCAGACTGAGCCACCGAGCTTGGCCTTGTCTTTTAATAATAGCCATTAGGGTAAGACAGTATCTCATCATGATTTTGATTTGCATCTCTCTGAGGATTAGAGAATTTGAGTAATTTTTCATACACTTGTCCATTTGTATGTCTTCTTTTGAAAAATGTCTATTAATGCCTTTTACCAATGTTTTAATTTGATTGTTTTTACTGTTGAGTTGTTTGAATTCTTTCTTTATTCCAGATATTAGTCCCTTCTCAAATGAATAGTTTGCAAATTGTTTTTCCTATTCCACAGGTTGTCTGTTCATTGTTCCCTTTGCTATGCAGAAGCTCTTTAGTTTAGCATAATTCCAGTTGTCTATTTTTGGTTGTTGCTGCCTGCGCTTTCAATGCCTTAGCCATAACGTTTTTGCCTAAACCAATGTCCTGAAATGTTTCCCTTATGCTTCTAGTTGTTTTGTTGTTTCAGGTCTCATGTTTAAGGCTTGAATCCATCTCAAGCTGATTTGTGTATATGGTGAAAAACAGAAGTCCAGTTTTCTTCATCTACATATGAGTATCCAATTTTCCCAGCACTGTTTATTCTCCAGTGTATATTCTTGACATTTTTGTGGAAAATCAGTTGGTGATAAACACATAGATATTTTTCTGGGTTTCCTATTCTATTTCATTGATTTATGTGTGTGTTTTTATACTAATCCTATGCTGTTTTGATTACTATAGCCTTGTAATGATGCCCCCAGGTTTGTTCTTGTTGCTTACGATTACTTTGTCTATTCAGCGTCTTTTTTTTTTTTTTTTTTGGTTCCATACAAACTTTGGGACTATTTGTTCTATTAGAGATTGTGCTGATTCTGTAGATTGCTTTTAAGGTGTTAATTATTCCAAACCATGAGCATGGGTGGGGAGCCCAACTCATGAATGTGGGATTGGAAATCTTTCCATTTGTTTGTACCCTCTTGATTTCTTTCATCAGAATTTTGTAGTTGTTCTTATACAGGTCTTTCATTTACAGGGTTAAATTTATTCCTAGGTATTTTATTATTTTCGGTAGCTATTGTAAATAGGATTTTCTTGACTTTTTTATCAGCAGGTTCAATTTTAGTATATCCAAATGCTACTGATTTTGGTAAGTTGTTTCTGAATCCTGCAAGTCTATTGAAACTATTTATCATATCTAAAAATTTTTTGGTGAGATTTTTAGATTTTTCTAGATATAAGATCCTGTTGTCTGGAAAGGGGAATAATTTCACTTTGTCTTTTCTCATTTGGATGCCTTTTATTTCTTTCTCTCCCCCAATTGCTCGGATCAGGATTTCCAATACTATGTTGAGAGGAAATGATGAAAGCAGGCAACCTTTCTTTTTTCAGTTATTAAAGAAAAGCTTTTCAGCCTTTCCCTACTCAGTATAAAGTTAGCTATGAATTTATCATATATGACATTTATTATGTTGAAGTATCTTCCCTCTATGCCTAGTTTGTTGAGATTTCTTTTATCAGGAAGAGAGGTTAAATTTGATCAAGTGCTTTTTCTGCATATGATCATATGGTTTCTGTTCTTCATTCTGCTGATGTGATATGTCATGTTTATTGATTTGTGTATGTTGAACCATCTTTGCCTCCTTGAGGTAAATCCCCCTTGATCATAGTGTATTATATTTTTGTATATACTTCTGGATTCAGTTTGCTAGTATTTTGCTGAGGATTTTTGTATTTATGTCGCACAGGGATGCTGGCCTGTAGTTTTCTTTTTTTGTTGTGTCTTTTTCTGCTTAGGGTATCAGGTAAACTGTCCTTGAAGAATGAGTTAGGGGGAATTCCCTCTGTGTCAAAATTTTGGAATGGTTTGAAGAGAATTGGTGTTAGTTCTTTTATATAAGTTTGGCAAAATTTGCCAGTGAAGCCATTGGTTCTGAACTTTTCTTTGTTGAGAAACTTCTTACTGATTTAATCTTGTTACTTGTTATTGGTCTGTTCAGGCTTTTTTTTTTTTTAATTATTTCTTTCTGGTTCAATCTTAGGAGGTTGTATGTGTCCAGGAATTTAATCATTTCCTCTCAGCGTTTCTGTTTGTTAGGGCATAGTTGTTTATATCTGATGATATTTTGTATTTCTGTGATATCAGTTATAATGTCTTCTTTTTCATTTCCGATTTTATTTATTTGAGTCTGTTCTGTTCTTAATATAGCTAGTGGTTTAATTATTTTGTTTACCTTTTCCAAAAAAACAACTTTTTATTTCATTGCTCCTGTGTATTATTTTTGGTCTCTATTTCATTTAGTTCTGCTGTAACCTTTATTA
This sequence comes from Carlito syrichta, assembly GCF_000164805.1. Classification (NCBI taxonomy): domain Eukaryota; kingdom Metazoa; phylum Chordata; class Mammalia; order Primates; family Tarsiidae; genus Carlito; species Carlito syrichta. Next base: position 606,271 of record NW_007247041.1, on the reverse strand, counting down.
TTTCTTTCCTTCTACTAGTTTTGAGTTTGGTTTGTTCTTGTTTTTCTAGTTCCTTGAGGTGCATTGTAGGTTGTTTATTTGAAATATCTCTCCTTTTTTCATGTAAGCATTTATTGTTATTAACTTCACTCTTAGCATAGATTTTGCTGTATTTTAAAGGTCTTAGTATGTTGTGTTTCAATTTTCATTTGTTTCAAGAAGTTTTTAAAATTTCTTCCTTAATCTAATGGTCATTTAGGAGCATGTTCTTTAATTTCCATGTATCTATATAGTTTCCAAAGTTACTCTTGTTATTGTCTTCTAGTTTTATTCCATTGTGGTCTGTGAAGATACTTAATATTATTTCGATTTTTTAAAATGTGCTGAGACTTGTTTTGTGTCCTAACATATGGCCTATTCTGGAGACTGCTGTAATGTGCTGATGAGAAGAATGTGTAGTCTGCAGCTGTTGGGTGAAATGTTCTGTAAATGTCTATTAAGTCCATTTGGTCTAATGTACACTTTAAATCTGATGTTTCTTTGTTAATTTTCTTTCTAGATGATCCATCTAAAGTGGGTGTTGAGTCTTCGACTATTATTGTGTTAGAGTCTATCTCTTCCTTTAGATTTAATATTTTCTTTACATATATGGGTGCTTCAGTGTTGCGTGCATATATTTTTAGATTATATTTTCTTGCTGAGTTGATCCCCTTATCATTATATAATGGTCTTTACCTTGACTTAAAGTCTGTTTTATCGGATACAAGGATAGCTAGCTATACCTACTCATTTTTAGCTTCTGTTTGCATGAAGTATCTTTTTCCGTTTCTTTCCTTTCAGTCTGTATGTGTCTTTACAGATGAGATGAATTTCTTGTACACAGTAGATAGCTGGGTCATTTAAATCCATTCAGCTAGTTTATATCTTGTAAGTGGAAAGTTGTTGTCTTTTTTTTTTTTTAAGTTGAAGTCTCACTCTGCCTCCCAGGCTGGAGAGCAATGGCATGCTCCTGGCCACCGCAGCCTCACCCTGCTGGGCTCCAGCGATTCTTCCACCTCAGCCTTCCAAGGAGCCGGAACTAAAGGTGCATGCTACCATGCCCGCTCATTTCTGATCTATTGTGGAGACGAGGTCTCACCAAGTTGCCCGGGCAGGTCTCGAACCCGTGGGCTCAAGCAATCCACTCACCTCAGCCTCCCAAGGCGAGGGATTACAGGCTGAGCCACCGAGCCCGGCCAAGTTTAATATATTTAACATTCAAGGTCATTATTTATATGTGAAGACTTATTCTTTTTATTTCATTAATTGTTTTCTGGTTGTTTTGTATATCCTTTGTTTTTTCTTTCTCATTTATTGTTTATCATTGCAGTTTGGTGACTTTCTGCAGTGGCAGCATATGTATTCTTTCTCTTCATTTGTGTTTGCTCTATTGGTGGGTTTTACATATTTTTATGTTTTTTGTGATAGATATTGTCCTTTTGCTTCTATGTGTAGGATTCCTCTCTCTCTCTCTTCCCTCCCTTCTTCCCCCCTCCCCTCCCCCCCATTTTTAAGTGATGGAGGTCTCTCTATGTTGCCCAGGCTGGCCTCAGACTCCTGGGCTCAAAAGATTCTCTTACTTCAGCTTCCTGAGTAGCTGAGACTACTGACAAGCATGACCACTCCCAGGACTTAAACATTTCTTGTAGGGGCACTCTTCTGGTGATGAATTCCCTCAGGTTTTGCTTGTCTGCAAAATATTTTATTTCTCCTTCATTTATAAAGAATAACTTTGCTGGGTGTAGTACCTTTGAGTGGCAGGGGTTTTTTTTTCCTTCAGTGCTATGAATCAGCTCTCTTGGCCTGTAAGTTTTCTGCCGAGAAATCCACTCTGATGGGGGATTATTTTAAGTGTTGTTTTTAGAATTCTCGCTTTGCCTTTTACATTTGACAGTTGGATTACAGTGTGCTATGGAGAAGACTCTTGAATTTTATGTATTGGGGGTCTCTGCATTTCCTGCATCTAGATGTCTAAGCTTCTCTACCTTAGAGAAGAGAAAAAGTACTTTTTCTACCTCTTTCAACTTTGCCTTCTCCTTCTGGGACGCTGAAAATTCAAATACCTATTTGGTTGCTTTATGATGTTCCGTAACCACATAGGCTTTGTTCATATTTTTTATCTTTATTTTGATTTGACTTGGTTATTTCAGAAGACCCTTGTTCAAATTCTGAAAGTCTTTCTTCTAATAGATCTAGTCCATTGTTGAAGCTTTTAGTGCATTTTGTATTTCATTCAATGAATTTTTTAGTTCCAGAATTTCCTTTTTGATTCTTTATATATATATATATATCTGTTTGGTAAAATTTTCAACTATATCCTGAGATGTTTTTCTGATTTTTTGTATTGTCTTCCTGAATTCTGTTGTATCTCACTGAGCTTAATATCATTATTTTGAATTCTTTATCTGGAATTTTATAAACTTGTTTTTCATGGGAATGTTGCTGGAGAGTTATTGTGTGACTTTGGAGGTGTCATATTTCCTTGCTTTTTTATGTTCCTTGTGTTTTTGTCTTGATACCTGTGCTTCTGGTATAATAGTTACTTCTTCCAATTTTTTGCATTTGCTTCCCTAGGGGAGGACTTTTTTTTTTCTGAAGATGTATCCATGGTGTTGACTGGGTAGGGTATTTGGCTTTGATTGTGAGTGTGTGCAGTAGTGTAGTCTCCTTATGATTGGGGGGGGCTGTAAATATTGTCAGTAGTGTTTGTGATTTCATTCGTGGCTTAGGGAACAGTTGTCAGAAAAGGCTGTGATATAGTTTTGCGGGGAATGGAGCTATCCAGTGGGCCTGTCCTTGGGCCCTAGGGTGGAGTACACTGGCATTCTTGTTAGTGGGTCCAGGCAGACCGATTCTTGGGCCTCCAGGCCACTTGCTTGTATGCTGTCAATGGCAGCATGGGGCAAGCAGATGGGTGGGTCCTTGGGCCCCTATGCAGTTGGCATGAGTGATGGCAATAGCTGAAGGGACAATCCTCTGACTCCCAAGTGGTCTGCACTGATGTTGGCAGTGGCTACTCCAAGCTGGACAAGCCAGTTCTCATGCTCAAAGGTGGCTGTGTAAGTGGCCAGCTGTGGTGCTAGTGGTAGGTTAAGTGACTCCACCCTCAGGCTCCCAGAAAGAGTGCTCAGGTGCTAATGGTTGTGGATGGAACAAGGTAATCATCAGACCTCTGGGCATGTGCCAGGACACTGGGAGGGTGGGCCTGATAGGCCTCAGACCCCTAGTGGTGTATGAAGGTACTAGCTATGGTAGGCAGGAGCAGAGTGATCCCTAGGTTCCTGGCTAAATGCTGGAGTGGGGGTGATAGTGACTGTGCTGTCATCCTGGTCCTGAGCAGTGTGGGTGTGCCTTTAGTGACAGCAGCCGTAAACAGACAGCTAGAAAGTGCACTTTGGCCCCTGATGGTGGCTATAAGCAAGATAACCTTTCCTCAAAATGCTTTTAAATATGTGGTAAGGTCTCTGCCAATGGCTTGCACTTTGGCCCTGGTGACAGCAGCCAGCAGCCACACCTGGCTGCATGTAAGGGATGTCAGTGGGGCTCAGGGGATGTGGAGAAGCAGGAGATGTTGAAGCCCAAGGATGGTGCAGTCTGGTAGGGGATGGCTCTAAAAATAGTGTCGTGCTGCAGCCTCTTAGGACTCAAGGGTTGTGTGGGACACAATGTGAGCTCCTTGCCTCTCTAGCACAATGCCATCATCACACAGTCTCTAAGTAGCTCCCTATGTTAGTTCAGGGCCCACATGGATCAAGGGACTCTCCCGTGGCTAGGGTTGCAGGAGTTCATGGTGGGAATGTAGACCATTGGGGTCACTCACTTATCCTTTCTTTGCATCAGAGAGTTTCTGCAGAGGCTCCCAGATGATCACATCCAAGCAGGCTGCTTCCCTCTCCTTCCTTGCCTTGAGTGTTAACTATCACTTCTCTATTTGATCCCAGTGTTTTCTCATAGGTGATCTATTTGAAGTCTGGTTACCTACTGATATTTTGGCTCTTCTTTGTGTGTGTGTGGGGGGGGTATCAGATGCCTTTAGTCAGCCATCTTGAAATCCCTCCTTCTCATATTTAATTTTCAACTTTAATACCAGAAGTTGATTTACACATAGGGTTTCTCTGATTTTTATTTAGTGAAATCCTTTTAATATTCGTGTTAATATTGCTAAAGATCCATGTTTATACAGCTTTGCCCCTGAAGGCACACTAATTCAAACTATGCAGAGAGCTAAAATTCAAGTGAGAAACTGCAATTGTGTTGGTTTCTAATGTCAAAGGGTGGAGTTTAAAGCTGCTAGAACATCTGGAAATTACGGGAGAAAATTCTAGAAAGGAGGGAAGCGCAAAGGGAAGCTCTAAAATCTGTGTATAAACTCAAAAATTCTTGACTGATTCCTGAACTGTGCATGTGTGGGAGATACTTCAAGAATTCAAGAAGCCCGGTGGAGGGCAACCCCTTTGGGTCCCCTCCCACTGTGGTAACTTTTCTGTCCTCTCAATAAATCCTGCTTTCTTAAAAAAAAAAAAAAAAAAAAAAAAAAAAAAGAAAGAAAGAAAAGAAAAGAAGAAGCTCAGTGGAAAGCAACAACTAGAAAGCTATAGAGCTAAGCAGATGTTTCAATTGCTGTACAACATAAGGAGACTGAATTTAAAATTTGAGTCCTGCAGAATTAGAGGGGCTTGGCAAATATCACAAACTTTCTATCAAAATTCCAGAATAGCTATACCTTAGGAAAAATGACTATGTCTCAGGGCTAAGGGTCTTGTCCTAGAAACATGGTCAAAACAGATTTGCCCTCATATTCTCTCATAAAATGTAAAACCAAGTCTGCAGAAGTTCAAGGTGATCAGTCAATAATTACACTTCCCACCTGATAAAATTCAGTACTACACAGAAGAATAAAACATAATCCAGCATCTCTGTAACTTGTTAATCACAATGTTGAGCACAGAATTTAAAAATTACTAGACAGACATTTCAATCTAGATCTTATCAGGGGACAAAACCTTGTTCAATAGTACTATTGAACCTTGTTCAATAGTAAATTGAACAAGGAAAATATAATATAAATAATTACTAAACTATGATAGTGGACTAATTATAAAGCTATAAAAAAGAACTGGAACCAGGACTGAGGGTGCATATTCAGGAAGAACAAATGTGGAAGGAGATCCCCTTCCCAAGACTGGGATTCAGATCTCATTGGAGAAAGTGGGATGCAGTGCCATGGATAATGGAGAAATTTACTGAGTTGCTCTTTCCAGAGCTGGTTCACATCACCAGGCAGCAGGGAACAACCTTCTGGTGCGCAGACAAGCTAAGGTTGGCAGATAGGTACACAGAGGGAGTCAGGGTTCTGGAAGTCTGTTTTCTAATAGAGTAGGGCAGCCTAGGGTATGTCATGTCCATATCTGGAGGAGCTTAGGAAACAATTCTCTTGAGTACAGGCAAACCAAGGCAGAGTCAGGCACCACTGCCAGCGTGAGATCTGAAAAACATTGGTGTCTGCATCAGGAGGATTGGCAGGTATCAATTCTCTGAGGTGTGGGCAAACAGATTCGTAAGAGGCACAAAGGCAACTTGGACACCTCTCCCAGTAATGCCTAGTACATACTATCATCCACATCGTGAAGGCTGCAGCATGGTGGTCACTGGGCATGGAATGAGACTGCAAGCACCAAGGAACTGCATGCTCTGGGCACACATCTGAGGCAGTACACCACTGGATGTTCTCACATATGCACTTATGGACTCTGCATCAGGGGCAAGTAAAAATAATTCAGCATACCATTGCCAGGAGGAGAAGCATCCTTCCTCCTGCAATGTGCCTCCTACTCCTTCTACTAATCGAGCTTAACATCATACTCACTATTTAGAGGAAATGCTTAAAGATTCCAGTCCATTTTTGCAGAGCAGATACTGAAGGGTGCATTTGGAATTAAGAGGCAATGAATTAATAACAGGCACACATACAGATAAACAGAAAACAATGATCTAAAGCTAAGAGAAAAAAGCCATCAATAGAAAGCAACCCTAAGACTAAATGTTGGAATTAGTAGACAAGGACTAGTGGCTACTGTAGATATGTTTGAAGACCTAAAGGAAAAGCTGTCATAATGATGAAGTAAATGGGAAATATTGCAAAGAAATGGACACTGTAAAAAAAGAACCAATGGAAATTCTAGATCTGGAAATAACACCTAAAAAAATAATATTTAGCAGAATATTGGAAATAGAGCAGAAAAGGTAAATAAATTCAAAGACAGATTAATAGAATCAAATCTGAAGAAGAGAGAGAAGAAAAGATTAAAAGCAATAAAAAGAGCCTCAGTAATCTTGTGACAATATCAAGAGGTCTAACACATGTATAACTAGAGTCTCACAAGAAGCAGAAACAGAATAAGGGATAAAACAAATATATTTAAATAAATAATGGTTAAAAGCATCAATTTAAAGATCCAAGAATTTCAGCAAATTCTAAAGAGATAGATACAAAGGAAATCACAACTAGAAAAATTAAATAGATAAAGACTAAAGATAAAAAGAAAAATCTTACACCATCTATTGAAAACAAAAGCATATTCCACACAGAGAACAACAACACAGGTACAATTTACTTCTCATTAGGAAAAAAAAAAGATAGAAACCTGAAGACAATGAAATGACATCTTTAAAATACTAAAGGAAAATAAAACCATCAACCGTCAATACAGACATTTTCTTTTCTTTCTTTCTTTTGTTTTTTTTGAGTTGAAGTCTCACTCTGTCGCCCAGACTGTAGTGCAGTGGCTCCCAGCCACCGCAGCCTTGACCTGCTGGGTTCCGGCAATCCTTCCGCCTCAGCCTTCCAAATAGCTGGAACTCCAGGTGCGCGCTACCACGCCCGGCTAATTTTTTGATTTAGTGTAGAGATGAGGTCTCACCAAGTTGCCCAGGCGGGTCTCGAACCCACAGGCTCAGGCAATCCACTCACCTCAGCCTCCCAAAGCGTGGGATTGCAGGCTGAGCCACCGAGCCCGGCTATTACAGACATTTTCAAATAAACGAAAGCTAAAAGAATTTGTCGCTAACAGATTTGTACTACAAGAAATATTTAAAAAGTTCTTCTGGTTGAAGGAAAGCAATACCAAACAGAAGTTTTAACCCATTAGAAAAGAAATAAGAACACTAGAAACAGCACATATTTGGATATATATAACAGACTACTTTTTCTTCTCTTAATTTATTTGAAAGACAACTGATTAAGACAAAAATGTGTTACCTTGTATTAAGAAATTTATAATCTACATGAATATAAAATACATGACAATAATGGCACACAGAGCGGATGGCATACGTAGAATTATAATAAGTCTTCACTTAATGTCAGCACGTTCTCGGAAAACGAGACTTTAAGTGAAACAACATATAAGGCAACCAATTTTACCATGGTTATATAAACCAAATTTAAGTTCTTATAGCATATTTCTGTCACAAAAACATCACCAAACTTCTAAATAATGACGCCAAATACTTATACTATTAAACACTGAAATAAATGGAAGCTAAATATATTTTAGAAAGATTAATAAAAACAAGTAGGATAATTATTTACACCATTTTTCGTGAATGAGTGATTGATAGTGGTCTAAGGGGTGGTGGGTTAAACCCAGGAGTAAATGTTTGCAGAGTGAAAATTTTAAGGAGCACCTCCTCCACCACACATTTCAAAAACGATCACAAATATGGTAGCTTGCTGAGCCTTTCTGTACCATGTCATCTAGTGTTGGGCATTTGCAAGATTATTGTGTACTTAAAGAATTTTTATTTTATAATAATGTGTCTTCATTCATTCATTTATTTCCATCCTGCTTACTCCAGTTCAGTGTCATGGCTGGCTGGAGCCTATCCTGGCAACTCTGGGCACAAAGCAGGAACCAGCCCAGGAGAGGACGCCATCCCATCACAGGGCACACTCACACTCACTAGTCACTCAGACCGGAACCACACATGCCAATTCACCTGGCATGCTTATTTGGGGGACGTGGTAGAGAACCAGAGTATCGAGAGACAACTACACAGGAAGATTGTGCAAACTCCACACAGACAATGACCCTGGCGGGGACCCATTTTTTCTCTCATCAATGTTATAATGAAATGATGTCTAATGAAACAATGTTATTCAAGGACCTGCCATACACTGTTGTAAATTCTTGTATTTTGAACGAAGTGGTGCAATATTAACTTTAAGTAGACTCTGATGAGAGTTAAGGTGCAGATTGTAATCCTTAAAGCAACCAGTAACAAAATACAAAGATATACCTAAAAATGGAGAAATTGAAATGGAATATTCAAATACATTTAACTAACTCAAAATGCAGAAAAGAAAAAAGAGAGGCTAGGACAGACTGAAAACAAAGAGCAAAATGCAGACCTAAATCCAGCAGCATAATTACTTATTATTAGGCCGAGTACAGTGACTCACGCCTGTAATCCCAGCCCTTTGGGGGGGCCGAGGCAGGAGAACTGCTTGAGCACAGGAGTTGGAGATCAGCCTAGACAACATAGCAAGACCTTGCCTCTACAAAAGTAGAAAAATAAGCTAGATGTGGTGGTGTGTGCCTGTAGTCCCAGCTACTTGGGAGGCTGAAGTGGAAGAATCGCTTGGGCCACTTCAGCCTATGATGAGCCGTGATTGTGCCGCTGTGCTCCAGCCTGGGTGCCAGCCGGAGGGCCAGAGTGAGACCTTAACTCAAATACATATGTGTGTGTGTATATGTGTGTGTGTGTGTGTGTGTGTGTGTGTGTGTGTATGAAATGTAGAATATACACTTCAATCAAGAGGCATAGAATATTAAGCTGCAATTTTAAAATGTAAGACCCAACACTGTGTCCTCTACAAGAGATAGGTTAACATCCAATTTATCACTGAATAGACGTTTCCTAAATTGTACATAATGAAATTGGAAATATTCCTGGTTTCACTATATTTAAGACATTTGGTTCAGTTAAATTGTTACAATTTCCTCTAAGAGTCACAACCCACTGAACAGATGGAACTTGGGATTTTATAGGACAATTTTGTTTCTCTGCTGCCAATCAAATATTTGTTCACTTCTCTTCCTGTTCCCTCTATAATTATATGCATTAATATGTAATAGTTATATGTCTCAAACCACTTTTAAAGCATATAAAATCATGGTTTCAAGTTCTAATAGTCGTTAATGAAGACAGGAATCACTAGTGAAGTGCAACGATCACTGGACTGAAAATCACGTCCTACCTACAGTGGTACTTCCTGCAAAGGAGAGGCCATGTGGAATGGTTACAAGACAAGGACACAGGGAGTCCAACAAACCTTGCTTTGACCCCTGATTCCTCCTTTTACTGGCTGTGAGACCTGAACATTTCACAGGATAGCGAACTTGGCATCTTATCTGCTCCTCCTCTGTTGAGGATGATGGCCAGGTGCCAGGCGGCCTAGGTTCGAATCAGACCATCTCCTTCTAACTAAATAACTTTGGGTACATTACTTACCTTCCCTGTTTTAGCTTTCTCGTCCATAAGCCAAGTGTAATAACACCAAACTTATATTATGATTTATGTGGATTGAGTAAATATCTGTAGAGTTCTCAGAACAGTGCCTGGCACATAGAAAGCATTTATATAACTGTTTACTGAATAAAATAATACTTCATTGAGTTCTTATAACAATTAAGGCCAGGCACGGTGGCATATGTCTGTATTCCCAGCACTTTGGAAAGCTGAGGTGAGATGATTGCTTGAGCCCAGGAGTTCGAGACCAACCTAGGCAACATAGTGAGATCTAGTTTCTATAAAAAATAAAAAAAATTAGCCAGGTTTGGTGGCACGTTCCTGTAGTCCCAGCTACTTGGGATGTTGAGGCAGAAGGATAACCTGAGTCCAGGAGGTAGAGGCTATAGTGAACTATGATCGTGCCACTGTACTCCAGCCTTTTTTGAGGCCCTGACTCAAAAAAGAAATTAATTAAGATAATTTAAGTAAATCACTAACATTATGTCTGACAAATAGGAAGTAATCAGTGGTAGTTACCATTACCATTACTGGAGGGGCTGTGGATAGTTATTCCTAAACATTAGCAATTGACGTACTAGTATACTTTCAATCATCAACTGGGGAGAAATCTGCAAATTAATAATAACAGTTGGTGGTCTTCATGCATTTTTTTTTCTCCTTAAAGTCTATATAAGTAAGTATAAAAGTGATGGTAAGAGAAAACATGTCCACAAAGAGACCTCCTAAGAAGTTATATTGTTGTTGTCTTTTTCAAGTGAGGAGGTAATGCTGATAGATATAAAGTTGTAACTGTCAAAACTATTCAAAGCTGATGAAAATACTATGAAGAAGCTTTACCTTTAGAGGAGGCATAATTAATGAAGGAAGAAGTCAAGCTTTCAAAGTCTTTGGTCTGCAGACACAGCGACAGCATCCCCTGGGAACTTGTTAGCCATGCAGAATCCAGGCTGGGCATGGCGGCTCACGCCTGTAATCCCAGCACTTAGGGAGGCTGAGGGAGAAGGATTGCTTGAGGCCAGGAGTTCACATCTGTAATCCCAGCTATTTGGGAGGCTGAGGAGAAAGGTCACTTGAGCCTGGGAGGATGAGGCTGCGATGAGCCATGACTGTGCAACTGCAATCCACCTGGTAACATAGTGAGATCCCCTACGAGAGACAGAGAGGAGAAGAAGGAGAAGGAGGAGGAGGAGGAGGAGGAGGAGGAGGAGGAGGAGGAGGAGGAGAAATAATAATAATCTTGGACCCTATCAGAATCAGAATTAACAAGATCCCCAGGTAGTCCTTATGCAAATTAAAATTTGAGAAGTATTGTTGTAGACTATTTTCACTCTCCATGTCTTTCTTGTAGTTTTTGTTGAATGTACCATATTATAATATTGAGATGTATTACTAGGTCTTTTTTAGAGCGACACGTGTTTCTCTGAAGGTGTGACTAAAATTTGGCTACATGCATGATTTTATTATAACCCAGGGCCAAATTTTTCTAATCAAAAATCACTTTTATAATGCAAATTTTATAATGCAAATTAGTGAGAGGAGTCACAAGCCGGTTTTATAGCAAATGTCACTGGCGTTTCTCAGATTTGTTACATGAGGGTTCCATGTTTTTCAAAAAAATCATCGCTGAATCACTAGAGTTCAGAATTTCACCACTTTCTACTGTTCACTCTTGCTTAACCTGAAGATGAGAAAGGAAAACAGGTCTCTGATTCATGCTTCTTCTGTTATAATGAAGCCACAACTCACTGACTTTTAAAATAGAAAGTTTGAAGACCAAATATTTTATTTGGATGTATCTGAAGAGCTAAAATATTTCTATTGAAACTTTCTGTGAGAAAACATTTTAGACATGAAACATCTGCTTTTGGTCATTTCAGTTAAAGAGTAAAATTTTCACAGGGTAGGGAGGCCCATGGTAATGTTGTGTTGTTCTTAGTACAGTATTTCCATGATGTAATATTCCTAAAGGATCGGGGAGAAGTCTTCACCCCATTATCACGGCTCCCATGGCTTTGGGAATATGTATATCTGCCATATATTAAACTTATGTTAAATTTACTTTCCTGCTTCCTCTTTTTCTTTCATTCTGGGGATAGAGGGTGAGAAGAGTGTGGGTGAGGACTGGACACAGCGATGAAGACACGCTGGAGGCTCAAGATCAAGGGTAACGTGCCTGGGAAGTCAAGGGAGATAGGCGTATCAGACTTGGGATAAGTCTGATAGGAGTATCAGTCTCAGGAGGGGGCGGTACCACCAGTGGCCCTTTCAAAGCATCCTCTGACCAAGGATTAAAATGACTAAGGCACCGGCCATCTTAATCATTTTTAAGTGTACAGTTTGGTGGAATGAAGTCCGTTCACATCTGCCAATACCACCATCCACACACATAATTCTTTTTATCTTCTTAAGCTGAAACTCTGTACCCGTTAAATAATAACTCCTCATTTTTCCCTCCCTCCAACCCTGGGTATCAACCTTCTACTTATTATCTCTATAATTTTGACCAATCTAAGTACCTCATGTAAGTAGAATCGTACCGTATCTATTTCTTTGTGACTGACTTCTTTCACCTAGCTTAATGTCCTCAAGGTTGATCCATGTTTTAGCTTGTGTCAGAATTTTCTTCCTTTTTAAGGCTCAATAGCATCCCGTCATATATACACACCACAGCTTGCTTATCCATTCTTCTCTCATGGATAATTGGGTAGCTTCTACCCTTTGGCTATCACGAATAATGCTACTGTGAACATGGGTGTACAAGATCTGCCTGATATTTCGTTTTCAATTCTTTTGGGTATATAACCAGAAGTGAAATTTCTGGATCATATGATCATTCTATTTTTGATTTTTTTTTTTTGAGGAACCGCCATACTATTTTCCATAGTGGTTGTTTCATTCTACATTTCCACTAACAGTGCACGAAAGTTCCTTTCTATATCCTCACCAACACTTGTTATTTTCTGGGGTTTTTTTTTTCGCTAATAGCCATCCTAATGGGTTTAAGATGGTTCACTGTGATTTTAATGTGCTTTTCACCGGTATCTAATGCAGTTGAGCATCTTCTGTGTTTACTGGTTCTTGTCATCTCGTTTTGGAAATTGCCTAGTCAAGCTTTTGTCCGCTTTTCTCACAAGTTGCCACTCTTTTTCTATTGACCTGCAGTTTATTTACATATTCTGAACGAGTACTTTATCAGATGTATGTTTTGCAAATATCTTTTCTTATTGTTTGGGCTACTTTTTGTAATAGAAAGGGGGGTCTGCAGTTTATGCTCTCTCCATGATTTTGAAAATCAAACTGCAGTTCTGCCCATTGCTTTAAGTAAGACAGCAGTTGGATCTTTTTTATGAAACACGCTCAGCCGGGCTCGGTGGCTCAGCCTGTAATCCCGCACCTTTGGGAGGCTGAGGTGAGTGGATTGCCTGAGCCCACGGGTTTGAGACCCGCCTGGGCAGCGAGACCTCATCTCTACAATAAATTAAAAAAAAAAAAAATCAGCCGGGTGTGGAAGCGCGCACCTGTAATTCCGGCTACACGGAAGGCTGAGGCGGAAGGATCGCCGGAGCCCAGCAGGTGGAAGCGGCCACTGCACTCCAGTCTGGGCGACAGAGTGAGACTCCAACTCAAAAAAAAAAAAAAAGAAACACGATTTTACACTTTTTTTTATAACTACAATCTCCATTAATTTGCCCCCATCTCTGCCTTCCATGGTCTTACCATCTGGATTTGTGATCTAATGATAATACAATTGGATTACATGTTGGTTTGTCTTCTACATATTCTACAGCCAGACCACATTGCTTAAGTACTTAGTATGTACTACTTCCCTGTCTGGCTTTAATTAGAGAGCAAGAATTTTTTTTTTAATATATTGTCCTTAGAACACATCGAGTACAGCTGTAGCAAGAGCTCAATACTGGGTTCATGATTTGAAAAATGATAAAGGTATAAGGAATATCTACTAGCCATCAAAATAATTGATAGCAAACAAATTGCTCAAATTAATTATATTTTGTCAAAGAAGTCTTGAAATCAGAGCTACAGAAGTCAACAAATGAGTCTAATTTCCACAACATAAAGGAATTGTATAGAGAGTGTTTCACTTTCATCTCCCAGACATGATCTGGAATTCCAGTTATTAACACACCTTCATTATCTACTTAGTCTTGTTTAATTATTCACCTCTAAAAATACTCACCTTTTTTTTTTTTTTTTTGACAGAGGTACCACTTTGTCACCCAGGCTGGAGTGCAGTGGCACAAACACCGCTTACCACAGCCTGAACCTCCTCCCGAGCTAAGGGAATCCTTTCACCTCAGCCTCCTGAGTAGGTGGGACTATAGTACAAGCACACACTACCATGCCCAACTAATTATTTGTAGAGATGAGGTCTCTACGTCACCTAGGCTGGTCTCCAAATCCTGGGCTCAGGCGATCCTCCCACCTTGGCCTCCCAAAGTGCTGGGATCACAGGCATGAGCCACCACACCCAACCCAAAAATACTTACTTTTGCTATTGAGTTGCTAAAATTATCCCACCCTCTTTTTTTATGCTTTTGTTCTTCTGTTGGTCTCTTTGATCAATGTACATTTATTCACATCTTGAGTCTGGATTAGCCTGAAATGGTAAAGGAGTATAAGGCACTAATACGGTCTTTGAGAGTCTTGTTTTATGCATAATTAGCTACCTAATATGTGTTTCTCAATAATAAGGATGGGGATGCTGCAGGTGGTGGTGGTGATATTGATGTTCTTCAAATAGCAAATGATTTATCTAAACATCTATATTTTAACATTCACTTTTAAATGCAATATATTCATTGCTCAATTTTTACTTTTAGTTTCTATCAGTATGTTTGTGAATCCAGAAAGAATTTTCCCTGGAAGTGGTATCTGAGCTTCACTGGACAAAAATAAAACATTTTTAAAGCTACATTCTAATACCTTTGGGGGGGGAAACAGCTACTTTATTAAATTTCATTCCTTGTCTTCTGAGACTGCCATGAAGAAAAATTAGATGTGTTATCTCTTTGGGGGGTGTTCAGATGGAGTGCGTGCATTTCTCTCCCATATCAGATAACAACATGACCAGTGTTTTTACAGGCTCTGTGCCCTTCCCCTTGGAATTCTACATCAAACATCTCTCAAATTCAAGTGTAACTTTCTTGGAATGAAATGTTCCATATGTGACTCCAGAATCCTCTTCCTGCATCAAGTCAGAGAAAATGAGTTGAAACTCCTAAGGAATTCTCTATCAGCTAATATGATATTTAGGAAGGTACAAGAAATCCTTGAGGCCACTAAGGCATTATTTCATGCATTATTGCAAGAAAACCAATAGAGAATTTTCTGAGATGACCAATTCAGTCACTATTACAATAGGGATGCGATAAAAATAAAACTTCCTCAGGGGCTTAACTCATTATGGAAAAGCAACAATGGAAAAATCAGAACACTTAAGGACCTGAGGTGGGGTGGAAAAATGGATGTTCTGGTTAGGCTAAGGTTTGGATGCACTTCACATAGGCTGATTATAGTAGCTTAACCAAGTTAGGAGTTTATGCAGCCAATGTAACAAGAGTCTGGGGTTATGCAATGTACACATAGCGAAGCCACTTGAGAAAACGACCCTTTCTCTCACCCACCCACTCCCACCCCTGCTCCACAATCCTTACTTGGCAATTACTAATGGCTGCTCTTTCTTGGCACCACCTCGCAGTGTGGACAAGAGAAAGGACAGGTTAAAGGCAGAAATCTTATGCTAGCTGAGCTGTCCTTTATATATACAGATAAAGATATGAGGGAAAATAGCTTTTCATGAAGTAACTTCTCTTCCAGTTCCGGTCAACAGACCAGATGCCCACGCTAGCTGGAAGGACACTGATGGTCGTGTTTTAAATCAGATTCTGTTATTACCCCAAACAAATTTATGATTCTGTTAGTAAGGAAGAAAAGTACATACTACATAGACAAGCCAGCACTGTTTATCACATTTGATTAATTGAACTAAGTGCTATACTTCACATTTTATTTTATTGATTGATTTAGAAAGCAGGATTTGTTGAGAGAACAGAAAAGCTCCCACAGTGGGAGGGGACCCGAGGGGGTTGCCCTATACTTCACATTTTAAATATTGCTTGAGCTCTGAGTTCCTCGAGCAACTCTCCTGCCTTAAAAAAAAATCTTGCTGGTAGACATTCTTTAAAAATGTATTCAGGAGCCGGGCTCGGTGGCTCAGCCTGTAATCCCGTGCCTTTGGGAGGCTGAGGTGAGTGGATGGCCTGAGCCCATGGGTTTGAGACCCGCCTGGGCAGGCGAGACCTCATCTCTACAATAAATCAAAAAAAAAAAAAAAAAAAAAAAATTAGCCAGGTGTGGTAGTGCGCGCCTGTAATTCCAGCTACTCGGAAGGCTGAGGCGGAAAGATCGCTGGAGCCCAGCAGGTCGAGGCTGCGGTGGCCAGGAGCGGCCACTGCACTCCAGTCTGGGTGACAGAGTGAGACTCCAACTCAAACAAACAAATAAACAAAAAATGTATTCAGGCCGGGCATGGTGGCTCACGCCTATAATCTCAGCACTTTGGGAGGCCGAGATGAGAGGATTGCCTGAGTCCATGGGTTCAAGAGCAGCCTGGACAACTTGGCAGGACCTCATCTCTACAAAAACTCAAAAAATTAGCCGGGTGTGGTGATACATGCCCGTAATTCCAGCTACTTGGAAGGTTGAGGCGGAAGGATCACCTGAGCCCAGCAGGTTGAGGCTGCGGCGGCCGTGAGCATGCCACTGCACTCCAGCCAGGGTGACAGAGTGAGACTCAGACTCAAAAAAATGTATTCATCCATTTTGAAGTTTTTGTAATTTCACCACTGCCCAGATCATACCTAAGTTTTCCTTTCATGATAGTTTCTCAACTTACCTGATAGCTCAGTAAGAAAGGATAACTTATGATAGATATATCTACCCGATGGACTACTGCAAAGTCATTAACAATGAAAAACATATAGTAAAAGGTTTGCACAAGCATTTCGCTAAGTATCAAAACAAATAACGTGAAAAAGATGCTCACCTATGTCACTGAAAATATGCACATTAAGACCATAATACGATACCATTAAAAGCCATTATTCACCTAGAAAAATATGTAAAATTAAAAAGAGGTACAATACCAAGTATTGGTGAGAATGTGGAACAACTGAAACTCTCATACAGAAATTAGAAAAACCTTCAAAATTCTCTTTTCCCATCAAATAAAGAAAAACAAATCCTGAGCAAAAAGTAGAACAGGGGTCTGTAAGAAAGCAGAAAAGATGGGGGTGGTCTGAATGCAAATGTCAAGGTAGCTCTGTATGAAGAGCTGGATCAGATACTCCTGCATTGAGAGGGCACCCCAGGCTGCTAGCACCCCTGGGCATAGAGCAGAAGCAGATACAAATTTCCTGGAAGGAAAATGTTCTTAATTTAGTTTATTAGAATTCCCATACATTAACATCAAGGAAATATGAACTCACAATCTACAATCACCAAGTATACCAGAAGACAAGCCACTTTGAATGAGACAGTTAAAAAACAACACATAGCTTATTTATTGACTTGATGCATAAGTTTGCAGTGTTTTTCGCTTGCCCATGGAATGGAAATGTCATCACATTTGCCAATTCTCAGGTTGACTGCTATGAATCATCATGAATTAAAGCATTTAAGCGGTCTTTATCAAAGCCCAATGGCCTTCCTGAACGTGGAGAATCAGTCAGGTCAAAGTGGCCCTCTCTGAAATGATCAAATGATTTTCTTGCCGTGTTTTCCCTAATGGCATGCTCCCTGAACATGGGACAAATGTTTGAGCTGCCTCCACTGCCTTTACTGCTCTGTTAAACTCAAACAGAAGAATATGTCGGACGTGTTCTTCTTTTCCACTTGACACTCCATCTTTAACCCACAAATAGCACTAACTTTCTTCAAATCTGCAAAATGCAAGGTGTATTTACAAGCACAACACTATCACTCCAAATGATAAACAAACTCCCAACAAAACAGTCTGGAGAGGAGTGATCATATTTAAAGTGTGCTAAGTTCCTTGCTAGAGGAGGGCTTAACATATTTAATTCAAAGTCTTGCTGTCCTAACTATGTCAGGTAAAATTTTAAGGGTAACACTAAAAGAAATCGGTAGTATACATTCCAAATGAATGAAAAAATATGGTAGAGTAAAACACATACCCCACATATTTTTAAAGGCAAGGAAGAAGAAAAAAGTAGCATTAAAAAAATGGGACTGGACCCCCTTGGGTCCCCTCCAGCTGTGGGAGCTTTTCTGTCCTCTCAACAAATCCTGCTTTAAAAAAAAAATGGGACTAATACAATTTTTTTAAACAAGTTCAAATATGCACGAATAATTACAATGACTATAAATGGAATAAACTTGCCAATTAAAGGTCATATTGCCATATTGGATAAAAACCCCAAATCCAGCTATGTGACGTTTATAAGAGACACTTCTATAATTTAAGGACAGAGAAAGGTTGAAAGAGAGGTGGGGGAGAGAAAAGGTTTATGAGGTAAGTTTCAATAAAAAGAGAGCTGTGATGTTACCTTAATCAACATTAAGACAAATAACATTACTGGTAATAAAGAGAGCAACTACTTAATAAGAAAGGTTAAATTCAATAGAAGGAAAACATAATAATTTAAGCTTCCAATTTTCCTAATTAAATAGCCTCAAAGTAGAAAAAACTAAAATTCACAGAATTTCAGAGTAAAATGGTCAAATGCAGATTATAGGTACTTCTCATTCTTTACTATAAAAACCAGTAAAGATTTCTTGATTGATGTGATATTACTTTCATAATTAATACACATTTTTCCAAAAATGAAGTATGGAGTGAAATTTTTAGATAATCGAGGGTTTAGTTAACTACAGTTTTACTGTATTTTTGGTAATTATAGTCCAGAGTTTCAGTTCCTACCTCAATGTTTATCAGGTTGAATACATTTTAAAATAACTTCTTGTGTTTTGCCAAGATGTTAAATAATTTATTCATAGACTTAAATGGCTCAGGCACCGCTTGACTTATACATTCAAGAATGTGGTTTACCACACAGTTTGTTTTACTCAATAAGAATAAAAAAGTTTTGGAAAGAATGTATAATAATGCACTCCAAACTTAAATATGCTACTCATTGTTAACAGCTACATCATTCTGAATATTTGTATCAACAACAGAGCCACAACTTTTCTAGACTTCTGTCCAGACATTGCTATTATTACTCTAGGGGTCAGTTATCTTGAAAAAAGTAGAGAAAGACTACACAAATTGGTAATTCTTCTTTTTCTCATATTGATACTCTTTTGGACTTTTTTTTGTATTGCACCAGTATTCCTGAAAGTTGGTATTCTATCTCTATTTATACTTTTTGAAACGTGTGATAAGCAATGGTTAGAAACAGGAAAAAAAATCATTGTATACAAATGGAAAACAAAGTAGTATGCAATGAAGCTGTCTCTAAAGAAAACTAGCACAGGCTACTTTATCATAGTATTGAAAAGAGACAGTAAATGGCTCTTTTTGGGACTATAACCTAAAAGTCTAAACTGTAAAATACAGTTCATCAATTACAGAGAATCGATTACACAGAATATGGTTTTCATAGTTATTTAAATTTTACTGTATGCAATTTTGGAAAAAATATTAACACTACGTTGGAGAAGTAAAACAGTAATTTTAAATGTATTATTATGTTTTGAAAGATGCACAGGAAAAATGACAGGAATCCTAGATTCTTCCATTCTACCCAATAGATATGTTTTATGAGATCTGAATTCCAAAATATTCAGTTGGTCAAATCTTTTCACTTTTAAAGCTAACAATAAGAGTGTAAGAATAAGATGCAGTTATTAGCTTTGCTATAACAATAAAAGACGACATTAAATCTCAAAACCTTCGAGTAGATTAAGAAATAAAAATTCAACATACTTCTTTAAGTTTTACCATCACTTTATTTTTATTTTCTATCACTGTTTAATGTCTGAATTTATTGAACTATTCGTGCAACGAAGCGCACAACCATAAATGTACACCTTGACGAATCGTCACATAGTGAGCAGATCTGTGTTACCAAGTAAACTATAACCGTCATTAGCTTTTAAGGGGACACAATTCTAAAATTTAAGGATTAACACCATCACCGCCACCATAAAAAGGTAGATCAGTAAACAAGAACGGTTACGTGTAACCAAATCAGGTGGGAGTCACCTTCTGAACAAGAGAAAAGATACAGTCTCAATCTGACAGGTTCCTACTTGGGGATTCTTTTTCTGTACCACCAACCCCCACCCCCCCACCTCCCGCAGTAGTTGAACATTTCAAGGAAAACAGCAAAAATTCTAAAACGTCAGAACCAATTAGATCTTTTTAAAGCAACGTTCTTGTCCTTTCCAGAGCGACATTCCTTAATTCTCCTACAAGTCGTGACCTTACACGATAACTTTAAAGGCGAAGATCAACTCTTCAACGTTTGGGCGCTTTCTTCTCTCCCTTCATTGGCAGATGGTTTTCGCTAACTTAAAACAGAAGTCACTGCTGGGGGACCTCTAATTCCAAGCCTATTCTAGCGCCCAGGGGTTACCAGACGACACGAGCAGGCTTTCTGGGACGCGCCCACCGTTTACCTTGTAACACAAGTCTCTCCCAGATCTGGATCTCGATCTTTTTCTTTCTTTTTTTTTTTTTTTACTTTATTTACTCTGGAGAACAGAAATGGTACGATGCTCAGTATCTGAACGCTTTCCTGGTATTCTATTCTTTGCACGTTCAGCGATGTCTTCGACCCACCAGCAACTTTCCCAGTAACCCACAAAGAGTTAACACAGGTCGCAATTTGTTTTGTTCGGAATTTACGAGCAAT
Organism: Carlito syrichta; assembly: GCF_000164805.1. NCBI lineage: Eukaryota > Metazoa > Chordata > Mammalia > Primates > Tarsiidae > Carlito > Carlito syrichta. Next base: position 585,818 of record NW_007247041.1, on the reverse strand, counting down.
GCAGCCACACACGTGATTGCAACATCGAGGGGCTCTTGCAGGCAAAGAATCCACAGAAGGCGGGGCCCCTGGTATCCAAACCAGGCAACAATGAAGGACCGGCGCAGCTCAGCACCGTTCCTGGGCGCCGCGGACGCCTGCTCTGATTTCAGGTGGCCAGGGCGCACGCGCTGGGTGCCTTGATGGCCCGGTGGCAGGAGGGGTCCAGGGAAGAGGGTCCCCCTGGGCGCTCCTGAGATCGGCGCGGACGGCCCCGCCACCAGCGCCCCCACCGCAAAGACGAGCAAACGCTCCGCATCCCGTCACCAGGGCAACTCTGCAATCCGACACCGAGGCTCGAGACTCTGCATCCCCGGCCGCCGGGCGCAGGCGAGGAGCGCATCGCGGCTGGGCCGCGGGGATTCCGAGGCGTCCCCGCCGCCGCCGTTCCGGGGGTGCCCAGT
>NW_007247041.1:552154-584405 GCF_000164805.1 Carlito syrichta | reverse complement strand
CGGCCCCCGGGATTCTGGCAGCGACTTTGCGTAGGTTTGCCGGTGTCCAGGCCTCTGGGGCTCCTGAGAAATATACGCCGACCGCGTAGGTGGATTCGTGAATCTCGACTTCAGCTCTAGCTCTATAGGTTTTTTTTTTTTTTTTTTAAATTCTCCAAGATGGCGAACTGCCATTGATTTCTCTCCTCCTCATATGGAGATTCATCGATATACCGTTTTCCCCAGTTACGCAACATAGCTCAAAAAAGGGGGTGCTTTTCGGGGGCTTTCGGTAATCTGCGAAGATCCGGTTGGGGGGCCCTTCACTTTTCCAAGTCCCTCCCTCCTTAGTGATGGTAGTAAAGGAACTAATGCAGATTTGTTCTTCACCTTGTCTGATTTTCTTGACTTGAGGGCTTTGACTTGGCTGCCACATGTTTGGGGAATGTTTGTCACTAAGCCTCCAGCGCTGCTTATTGTTGTGCCTGTTTCAGCCCAAGGCTCTTTCTAAAATTGTGACAGTTGTATCAAATACGAGACCGTTTCCTTAATGTCTTAGCCTCAAGCTCCCTTCCCATCACCAAAGCCAAAATTAAGGTCCCCAATCAGGGGTGCTAATTATCCTTCTACTACTTAACAGGGTTTAACGTCTAACTGTAGAACGCAGTCCTTGATGCTAGTGCCTTAAGGCCCTACACCCGCAGTGGACTACAATTCTTACAGAGAATTGGCATCTGGTCATCAACTTTTTTTCTGCAGTCCTCCTGCCTTTGTGTGCAAGTTCCCGCTGTCTGGCTAGGAAGATTGCGGGAGTGTGCTTGGAAATGGCTGGGGCCTGCTATGACTCTGCAGTTCTGATGGGGGCGACGCCTTCCTTCTTATTCATGGAATGTTAGAATGCACGTTTTCTCCTTTCCGGTTCTGGTGGCTACCTCAGTTTCTTTCCCGGTGGTCTCCTTCCATTTTCGCTACTCTTTTGCTGTTGCCTACTGCAGTGCTGTAGACGGAATCCGCTTTGCATTTGCCCAGAAAGAAAACTGATTACTGAGATGGGAGGGGAAGGGAAGTTGGAGGAAAAAAGGAGTAGTGGCTGGAAAAAATGAGAGGGAAATACGAATTTGGAAAAGCGCTGCGGTCTAGGGATTGAAGTTGGTTCCGTCAGGGCTGTTCAAGTTATTCCAAGCAGAGGAGGAGAGCAGTGAACAAATCTGCTACACACAGGCTTTATTTCAGGAGACTTTCAAGCAACTTTAAATTTGATGCACATGACTGAGTATGATAGACAAGAAGTGTTGAAAGAGTTTATAGCTGAATCTTTACCATTGCATGAGAGCTTTCAAGCACTGCCTGACTTGACCCAGTTTATAAATAACTTAAGTTTGCAGTTTGTTTTGTGTCAACTATCAAATATTAAAGATTCTTTGTATAGACTGGTCTTAGGAGGCAGACCACACTCTTAACTGTGTAATCAGATTAACTGATATAAAACGTGTAATCATGTAGGATTCAGAAAAGACTGAGTCTTGATTTTACATGAATGAAATCTGGCTGACTGTCTTGTAGAATAAACTTGGCACAATAGCCTTTCTTGTTGCATGGAGCCTTGAAAGGAATTAACCACAATTCATATTTTTTGTTTTTCTTTTCTTCCTTCCTTTCTTTTTTTTTTTTTTTTTTTTTTTGTGTGTGTGGGGGGTGTAGCCAGTAGAAATAGATATGATTGTAGGAAAAGACCGGGAAGGTTTCTTTACCAACGGTTTGACTCTTGGTGCAAAGAAGTGCTCAGTGATCAGAGATAGTCTATACGTCGATGGTGACTGCACAATGGACATCCGGACAAAGAGTCAAGGTGGGGAGCCAACATACAATGTTGCTGTGGGCAGAGCTGGTAGAGGTAAGTAACACATTCTTTTGTTTAAAAATTGCATGCTACATTACAACTTATTAAGCAGTTTCTGTTAACATTTTGAATAAAAGTTAGTCCATAATGGCTATTAAGGTGGTTTTTGTGAACTGCCCAGCACTGAGGAGAAGCACTGCTTTAGATCTAGCTACTCTCAAGCAGCAGCACATAAAGCCTAGCTTCTGAGATCCTGGTTTTAGTCTAAAGTAGAACATTGATGTCAACTCATTTTCAGCTTTACTAAACTTAAAAGTCTCTTGAACTGTTTGACATGTCAAATGATAATCCTGTGGTGTATCAGGTTGTTAAATTGTTTAAATCATTTGGCTATTTTAGTCCCTTTGAGTGTTTGACCTTTAGATCTCTTTCCTTTTTTTCTTGCTTGCATTTTAATTATATCACTACTCAGCATAAAGAAGAAAAAATTAACATTAGTTCATTTTTCTATTTGGAACTTTGCTGAGGACGAGAGAGTTAGATGAGGGTTTTGGAGTAAGTTGTCCATTTACTAAAATATTTTCAAAGACTAAGTATATCTTGAGATTTAGATTTGTAAAGTAGGAAGTTAATTTAGTTTACATACTTGGTCCAAAAATTCTGGTATCTCCAAGGTTGTTGCCAACATTAAAGAAACTTAACTGTACTAAAGAAGTCTCCCTACTTTCTAAAGAAACCTTTGAAATTGAGATTTATTATGGCAGCTAATTGATTTACAAATACATTTAAATGTGCTAACCTGTGTAAATGTTGTATAAAGAGAGCTTCTGTAGCTTCATATGGCAGACACATCTAATTTTAACACCAGCTCTACCATGTACTTGAAGCTACTGAGTTATAATTTAATGCTAAGGTACTACCAACTCCCTGTGATTATCCTAAAAGTTACTCTTATTCTGGTGTGAGTTGATGTTTATGAGTATTTATAGGAAAATTAGATGACTTTAAAATAGACAAATCTCTCTAAACATCAGATGTGCTCAGAGATAAATATGCTAAAAGGCATCAACCACATGACTTGAAACCAGAGTGAGATTTTCATATCATACAGCACTACTGACATCTAGTGGCAGTAAATATAAAATTTGACATACTCCTATTTGGGGGATAGACCTTTGAATTGCATCATAGGAGAATCTCATTAGAATCTGTAAACCTCTTTTAGGATTTTAGACTCAGTTAAAAACAAGACTAGCACAGTGAGGATATCAGTAAGCACAAGCCTTAAATATTTAATTTGGCCTTTTCTGAATGCTATTTGAATAGTACTGAAAATGCTATTTAAAATTTGATCTTTATTTTCCTGCGGAAATATTAGACACATTTAGCCTCACTGGTAAGACTTAATAGCTTGTGCCCATCAAGTGTGTTAAATTTGGGGAGAATTTGTAAATAAGTAACTCCCCAAGTTTTTAAAGTTTATTATTTTGGGGCACAAGTAATCGTATATCCTTGTCACATCAGCCAGAAATGTTTTGTCTTAAAATAGAGAATAAACTATCGCACTCCCCCCCCCCCAAGCTAGTGTAAAGATAGTTGAATAGTACTTTGCTGCTGCATCAATTGGGCTTCCAATGTGCAGTCAGTAGTTACTATCTTCTGTTTTTAGTATGTTACTAGTTTGAAAGTTCTTTTTGGAAACCTAATTTGACTTCAGTGCTTGACAGTTCATGGAAAACTAACTTAATGTTAACTTATTAATCATCGTTCTGTCTGCTAAAACTTATGTGACTTTCTTGATTAACACTTCTTTTGAAACACTTTTCTTCTTTCTCTTTCAGTCTTGGTCTTTGTAATGGGAAAAGAAGGGGTCCATGGAGGCGGATTGAATAAGAAGGCATACTCAATGGCAAAATACTTGAGAGACTCTGGGTTCTAGCTGCTAGGCAGACTGTTAAGTATTAGGGGAAAATTGCTCTTAAACTTTCCTAGCTGTAAGCTTAAGTCTTAATTCTGGAAATTTTATTAGCAATGCAGGGTGATGGGGTATGAACCTGTGTCTCCTTTGTATCCCTCTGTTGGTGGGGAAAGATGTCTTTCTTTCTGCCCTCCCCCCCTTAAATAATTCTGTTCACTTTTGTTTTGTTTCCTTGTGTACTCCAGCATTGGTTATAGTCATGGGAAAGGAAGGTGTCCACGGAGGCACACTTAACAAGAAAGCATATGAACTCGCTTTATACCTGAGGAGGTCTGATGTGTAAGCAGCCTCTCCCCATCTACCTAGCAACTGTCTTCATCACCACCCCAATTATGGTCACAGTGCTACCAGACTAGATGGTAGCTAATTTTTCTTTACCTGTTTTCTAATGTCATGATTCCTGTTTGCCCAATGGATCATTTGTATGTTAACCACTGTATGTAACCAACCCTTATCTGGCAACGTAATTGCAGCACAATAATGATTTGCATGAACCTTGAAATTGGGGGGAGGGGGCATGCCAAGTTGGGCATCACTTGTCTTAGCAATTAACGGGATACTGATTACTAAAATAAGTTAATATTAAGCAAGGTGCCGGTTGTACAATCTCTAATTTGATCAGTGTCTTTTCAGCACTTTGAGCGTTTACTTGGCTCATTTAGTCTTCCTTTTGTAGCGCATGGTTGGGAGGAAAAAGTGCATGCATCTTTCCTTCACTCCTCTCTTGTCCCCACCCTCTCCCTTCGCACATAAGCCATTTGGTTTGCTTCCATCTTCTTTTATGCAGTGCCTGGTTTATTTAACCAATTAATATCCCTTTTGTTGATGAGCTATTGAGAGCTGCAGCAGTTTGCTTTTAGTATTGTTGTTGCACTTGAGCAGAGACAAACTTTTTCTGTCATAGTGTCTATAGGACATGAAGAGTGCAATGGCAAAACAAGAACAAAAAGCACTTCCTCCCATGACCTTACAGTAAACATATTGATTGAATCCCCAGGGACATTCCATCATTGCAATAGCTCAGATTTTTGTTCCTGTCTTTTTCTTTGCACACCAGCTCTACTCTTTAGTAAAATTGTAAAAGGCTGCCATTATAAACATAAGGTATCCCAACATAACCATCTGGAGTGTGTCCAGTTTGTTCTTCATAGGACCAATTTTATTTGCAGCTTGAGTTTTTATATGAAGTTGCATTATTGTGGACTTGGCTGTCTTGTGATGAATTTTTTCATATGTATTTTGTGCCATAATATTGTTAAAATGAACTGTTGCTATTGTGAGATGGATTTTAACTGACCTATTAAGGGTTTCTTTCGAATGGCACTACTTTAGGGACATTCTAGTATTTGCTTCTATCGTTTGGGCCTTGTGGATAATGTACAGATTTAAAAACAGATCTTGTTGCTGATTGTCCATTTCTTTCCCTGCACTTTGTTACATCTGGGATACAGTCTAACTCATCTGATTTAATATGCATTTAAAAAAATGCCATAACTATTAAACACCTTGTTTACAGACAGATGAAATAAATTTATTCCAACCAAATACTCTAGACTCCTGTTGTTTATGTAAATTGTTGGTTTATTGTTAGTTGATTTTTGACACACTGGGCATATACAGTATAGGTCAGAGTCTGCTGTAAGCATAACATTTTAAGCTAAAATTCAGTTGGTGGCCTGCTTCATCTCAAGTGGCATTATACATAAAATTAAGTGCCTGGGAATCCCTTTTTAATGGGCTTTGATCTATTACACATGGCTTTTAGTAATTTCAGGTCCATCTGCAGACTTTTGTGAGTAAAACTGACTTACCTGTTAGAAAATAAGTATTTTTCTCTTCTTACTGGTCACTAGATGTGAAATCTACTCAACACTAGTAGTAGATCTAGTGACCAACTCACTAGAAGTGAAGTCTAAGCAGGTAGGGGCCACAGTACCAAGAAGGGTTTCTGCACTGTTGTGGATGCTACTGTGTTGAAATGTCCTACGACTTAAGATTTGGAGGCTGTGTTGGCAGGCTTAAGTCAGCCAGCTGGGCCCCTCCCACAAGATCTTCCCTAGGTAGTGTGTAAGAGAATTAGGATGTTTTTGTGCTTTCTAGCTTTGGAGTGACATGTTGACCATGGCTACATAATAGGGAGGTTTAATCCCAGAGGGTCATAGATCCCTGGTATGTATGTATTGAAGTTTATTTAAATATGTAAGATTATTTAGATAAATCATTATTACCACCAACTGCCAAGCAGAAGCTTAGAGTCTGGGTGCTCAAGAGTCTGGGTCAAAGTAAAACTCAGTAGATGGTTATGATGTAGATTTGGAGTCTGGGGTTCCACCCTGCAGGTGGAGATTCCATAACTCAGGAAATTTAGAAACAGTCACTGGGTCAGTCTGATTCACTTTAAGTGGCCTGTATACTTCCCTTTGAGAAACAATGAGTTTGGGATAGGAATTAATCTCTTGCTTTATTTAAAATATACTTTGCATAACTAAAATTTTGTTTTCTTTGACAAGTCGTCTGGCAGGCATTCGTGCTGAATATGACTGTACATATAGGGATGTAAAAGTATGGAAGATACAGGATTTTGGGCTACTTTAGTAGCTGGATATATCCTAGAAATTGGAAAACAAAACGTATCACACAACCACCCATTGGATTCAATTTCCACTGCTGGGAGGGGAGAGGACTTGCTAGAAGTCCAAACCTAGCCTTCATGCAGTATCCTCACTTGTACTCCTTGACTCTAAAATAAAAAATTTTTAAATTTTGTTACATCTGTTACCAGCTTTTGGCCTGTTGAGATCTCTGTTAAGGACAAAAGAAATTGTGGTTAGATTGTGAAGATTTGAAATTTTACAGTAATAGACATTCACACTTTAGTCGTAAAGAACTGGAGTGACTGCAGAAAGCAATGACCAAAATTGTAAAACCCTTAAGTGCGCCTACAAGCAGATGGGGGGGCGGGGAGAGCATGGGGAGTGGGGTAGAAGATGGTAGAGGGTAACTGTATCACTAAAACTGTAAATAATGAAACTAGTCATTCTCTGGTTCTCTACCCACGATGTCGGTAGAAAATAGGGAAGTGCAACGTGTGTACTCTGCTTTGTACTTAGTTCTTGAAATTAAGCATATGGAAATGAAGCTACACAAATTTATTTACCAGAATGTCAATCACACAGCATTACTTACGATAACCAAACTTGTAAAACTTCTACAAGATTCAACTTCAAGGAGTATGGGCTTAATAAATGATTGTATGTCCATAGGACAAAACAGTCATTGAAGAATGACATGAGAAAATGCTCACCAGTGAATATTAATAGGATGTAAACAGGTGTTACATACAGTGTAAATGCATACAGTATAAATACATGTATTTCATATATGTATTTCTGGAGGCAATATATTAAGATAATTTATTTCTGGGGTAAGTTTCCAGGTGATTTTTCGATTTTCAGTGTTTTAAATAATGTTACTTTTATAATCAGAAAATTTTAAATCTTTTCGAAAATAGAATTTGTACTTTAATTTTATTTGCTGTCAAAAAGCTACATACATATATACATAGGTAATTTCATACCATGAAACTACAGATTTCAAGTGAATATTTAGAGAACTAATAGTCCTAGCCAGTGCTCTTAAATAAGACACTTCATATTTTTTTTACTTAGTTGTAAATTTGTCCGTCTCTTTTAGTTAAAAGTAGCAATCTGAAGTAAAAAAAAAAATTTTTTTTGCTTCAGAAAAACTCCTAACTTAAATTGAAAGGAACTAGGTCCTTGATCTAAACTGTGGATTAAGAACTAAGAGAATACACCTCTAATGCATAGTTACATGTTATTGTGACTTCTAATTTTTTTCCTTTTAAAATACTCTGTTTTAGGTAAGATTTTACTATTTAATGATTATTTTGAATGCTATTACTTATTGTGTATTTATGTGCCAGACATTGAGCTAAATGTTTTGTCCTCGCACCCTACATTAGGTTAAATGAAATTATCCAAATGACCAAACAGGTTTAAAAAGGTTAGGGCCATACAATTATGTCAGATTCCAAACTGCTTAACTCCCATGGTAACTTTTGATGTCCTGTTTCTCAGGCCTTTGTTTTGTTTTTATCAAAAAGGGGGAAGGGGAAAGAGGTAGTATCAGATAGTTGATGTTGAATTCAACTTTTATTTTTCAAAGTAGAAATACCTGTTTCTTTTTCTGATTATAAAAATTTTTTAAAAGAAAAGCTATTCAGAAAGTAAAATATCCCCTCTTGTTAAATTTCTTTTAAAATGCATTACTTTTTTACGGCTCATATACCTAGTGTATTTATTCTATAACATGCTTTCATTTACTAACAATTTCCCATGCCAGTAATGATAATATTTATATGTCTATTCTTGACAAGTTACATAGAAGTCTATACTGCAAAGATGTGCCAAAATTTATAACAGGTTATCATAATGTATACTATTTTATTTCTGGAATAATTTTGGCAGCAGTATTAACTTTTGGGAAGATTACCTAATTGCTTGTGCGCAGTGAGTTACCTTGTATAAAATCGTAAGAGGATGTGTATTTATCTGACCTCAGTCATTATCCCTTCATAGGATACATATAAATAAGGAGAATGTCATAAGTAATACTATCGTAGAACAAATATTTACTGGTTCTTAAAGTGGAAAACATGTTTATTAACATTCAAACTCCCCTCATACAAGGCCATATAAAAACTTTTAGCATTTTAATTATACATTAGTCTACATTTTCTATATAGTTACAGTGATATATAATATAATTTAGTTTTTTGTAATATATTGTTTCAATACATCATTAGTTCTGTTAAACATAAGCACTTATTTTCAAATCCAATACTTGGACAATTTCCTCTGTACATAGATTAGCTGGGCTAATTAGCATACGATGCTCTTATTAAGAGGTATATGATCTGAGTATTAACGGTTGCTGAAGTTTGGTATTTTTATGCAGCGTTTTCTTTTTGCTTTAATCACAAAAACACAAACCTTAAAAATACTGAAACTGAAAATTCAGTAAGTAAAGTCCAGAGACATTACTTTAGCTGCTGAATCAAATCCATACATAACACTATCATATTAAAAACCTTAAAAAAAAGTTTGAAATCTGCACTAGTACAGACCGTTCCTATCAGGATAAGACTACTTGTGAGTAAGAAGGAAAAAGGAGAAAAAATGCTAAATTTGTTGTCTCTCACTAATGATGGCAATTTGGGGAAGTGTCAGAACGAATATAGTTCAACTCAATAACTCTAGGTAACTTCGTGGAGTTGGAAGTAGGCTTATTAGCTCATGCTGGGTGGCTGCAGCACTGACCTTGTGTGTAAAACAAACATTTACATACTGTGATCTAGGTCTTAATTGCAAGCTATACTGAGGATTTTTTAAACATGTTTTGGCTATATTTCATTCCAGAAGAAGAGCTGATTTGATGCCTGAGTTACAGCACCAGTCTATTATTACTTATTAGTGAATAAAGTACACTCCTGCAGATAAACACCAGATCAAAAAGCTTGTTTCAGTAATCTGATTAAACTGTAGAATACTAAAAATAAGTTACTTCTACAGAACTCTGAAGGGAGCAAAAAAACCCAAATTACAGTATATTCCTAAATAAACATTTAAAGGGAAATAAACCCCTCACCCTCTGAAGGTCAGACAGTGTTTGCTATGTTGTAATCCCGTTCACTGTTTGGCTGTAGTTGGACCACGACACTGTGTTCATTGCTTTCATTTTCTGCATCACTGCTGTCGGTATCTTCATTGTCATCTTCCTCGTAGTCTGAAGATTCTGTCATGTTCTGATGTGAGCGGGATTCCGACAAAGCCCCAAATGACTGGGCACTGACAGAAGCTAAAGGTCTAAGTAAAGGGGTATGTTCTGACACCTCATTTTCTTCTTGACTACTGTCTGTGTCAGAGTCTGAATCGCCTTGAGAAGGAACAACTTTTTGCTTGCAGACTGGACAGGTTTTTTTGGTTTTAGTTAACCAAGGGTCTACACACTTGCAGTGATAGGCTGTTGGAGCAAAATACACGTCTTCAGTTAGTATGCCGTGATTGACAATTTTATAGTTAAATCCTGTGCCATATTTACTCAGTATTCAGATCTGTTTGCAGCATGTAGGTCCAGAAGAAGAAAAGCTTGTAAATTTTCATAAATATACCTCCATCCTTGAATTGAGACCACTAATTAGTACAGGGCCTGGCTTATGGTGTGCTAATAACTATTTTCTGTCTCTTCCCCTATGATACTGAACCTAAATATAAATTGGTCTACATGTAAATTCAAAGCAGTATGTAATTACTCATACCATGGGAACAGGGAAGGATTCTGAGCTTGTCTCCGTCTTCATATTCATCCAAACAAATGGCACATACATCATACTCATCTCCTGTAACAGAATATAATAGTGAATAAAGTATGTGGAGAAGTAGGTTTAACCTTTCAAAAGCGTTTCGATTTAGGTCTTCCTCAGTCAGTTATTTTAAATGCCTTCTGATTTACCTTAATGATGCACCTTTTATTTTCTATCAGACCCAAGGATCTACTTAGCTATTCAAGTTCTAGGGCCTGAAGTTTTATTATAAGTAATCTTTTACCTAAAATGGATAACTTAAAATGATGTCAAATTTGTTTACTTTGTCTTTGCAAAAGATTTTAATAATCATAATCACATTAGCATTTTACATAACTATTCAAAATACTATTTTTGAAATACTGTATGCCAAGAAACAAAATTTCATTATTTAAATGTGTCAAAGTATCTGGGTTATCTTTAAAATAAAAATGGAAACATGTTAGAACATACTCAAATGTTTTTAATGTATTAGTGGGGGAAAAAAACCAGATTTGAAATGAGACACTGGGCTTCAAATCTCCAACATGTACCAGTTCTGCGATATTTGGCAGATTGCTTAACTGTTGGCCATCTAGTTCTTTCTCTGTAAAAAACTTCTATCTACCTTGCAGGTTTGTAAGGATGAATAGACATGATATGAGCAAAAGGCCAGGCACTTAGGAGTTCAATAAATGATGTTTATTAGTAATATCACCATTTTAATTATCTCATTGTGAAATTTATCTTTTGTAATCACAGAAGTTTATTAATATAGAGCTCTTTGGAGTTCCACTGAAGTTACAAGGAACTGGCAGTCTTTTAAATACAGCACCTTTTTCAGTTAATAGCTTGGACATGACTGTGACTGCTTCCAATAAGTGTTTTCTGTTAAATGATTATGTCAGATAAAAACTTGCAAAACTTTCAGGGAGTAAAAGACAGTTAAATTAATTGCCTATCCCACATTGGAGGGTGACAACTTTGGGAGACATATCAGAAATAAAGCCACTGTCTGAATATGTAGCTTAGATGAACAGGACACACAAAAAAAGAGACTGCTTTTGAAACAATCCCTTTAATGTCCATGTCCTCTAGTCATTTAAGACAGCACATTTAGGAGGAAATAGAAAGCTGTAGTAAATCACTAACTTTTGTCCAGTATCTTGAATTTGGTTACTACAGCATTATCCATCAAATACGTTCTATAACAAATATACATGTACATATGTGATTACCTGTAATTATTACACATCCATCTACATGGACTTTGAGGACAGACAGTTCCAGTATATTAAGCAATTCAATCATGCCTGACTTCTCATACAAATCAACCTTTTAGTCTCATTACCTTGTGAAATGCCTACTATAAACAGATATAGTTGAACATGAACAGACTGGCTCAAAGCTGTGCTAAAGCTCTAAGGCTCATTTTATTAAGGTAGGGAGATAAGCTTGTATTAACCACGTGGGTCCAATGTGATCACAAGGGTCCTAAAAAAGAAGAGGAAGACAGGAAAATTCAGTGTCAGAGGGAAATGTGACTGCTGGCTCTGAGGATGGCAGCAGGAAGCCAGAGTGTGGTGGCCTCTAGAAGCTGGAAAGGGCAAGGACACAAATTCTCCCCTAGAGCCTCAGAAAGGACGCCAGCCCTGCCAACACCTTAGACTTGTGTCACACTTCTAACCTACAAACACTATGTTTTTGTTGTTTGAAGCCACTAAGTTTGTGATTTGTTATCACTGAAATAAGGAAACTAATATAGGTAGTATTTGTCAGAGTTATCTTTAAATATGTGGCACTGATGCTTTGGAGTCACTAAGCTTTCATATCAATCCTTTAAATTGTTCCAAGTAATAGATTTATATTAATTTCTCATATTTTATTGCCATAGCACTTGCTTAGAAGATAAGATGACAAGTCAAGATTCAAGGGTGTATTTTGTGATCGCAGTCCAGGGAGTCCGGTACTCTGTAGAAAATTAACTCCCAGACTGTGACTTGTGATGAAATGGTAAAGCACAGCCTGGGGTTTACCATCCCATCCTTTTATTTATTAGGTATGTGACCTTCTGTAAGACATTGACCTTTATGCTTCTGTTTTCTCAAAGGCAAAAGAAAAATACACAACTATGTCTAGGGTAGTTGTAAGGATTAAAAGAGAGAACGCAAGTATAGTACCTCTTAACCAATTTCTACCTGGTAAAACTAGCCACTAGACCCACTGGCTTATCACGTGGTTTTAGGACTGTGGCTAGGAGGCTGTTCTCTAGCCCGCACTGTGCTTCTGTCTCATCCGGTGAACCGTGTGCTTAATAAGCTAGTAGCAATGGTCACTGGACCTGCTTGCTGTATGTGGGGTAATTATGTGATTTAGTTAAATATTCAGCAGTCCTTGAACTATAAGTGTAAAGGACTTCTGGTTTCATTTGAAAGCTAGGCTCAATGCATTAGAAACACTTTAAGAAACGAGTTGGTCCCCATACCTTGTCTGTAACCAATATGTGAATAAACTGGGTCCAAGTAAGAAAACTGTAAGATTGGACAAATTTATGTATCAATAACAAGCAAGAATGAAAGCAGAATCCAGTTTTTGTTCTATTTTTAAGTACCTGAAACTAAAAATGGTAGAAAATGCACCACGTACCATGACAATTTAGAAATCCAGTCAGTGGATTCATACTCAAAAGGCTGCAGTCCAACATGAAAAAATTTTTGAGTGGATTTATATTTATGTTTAACCTAAAATAAAGATACATTGAGGGCATTTATGTATTTTTATTATTTACAATTTTAGCAGAGTCAAAGTCACCTAGTGGTTCTGATAGCGTAAGAGAAAAGGGCTTAACAATTGCTTAGTGTTTTGTGTACTGTTTACACCATGCTAGAAAGTTCTGTCACTTAGTATAAATCAGTGGTCTCAACTGGGGATGCTTTTGCTCCCCAAAAGACATCTCATCTGGAGACATTTCTGGTTTTATCAGGCATCTAGTGTTCCAAGGATGCTGCTAAACATCCTGTAATGTACTTGAACAGCTCCCCGCCCCCCACACAGAAGTCCCCCATCTAAAATGTCAATAGTGCTGAGACTGAGAAACCCTGATATAAACCCCTCCAGGCTAACAGCTTTGCTAATTCACTAGTGGATAAGATGTCAGAAGTTGGAGGAGGGGTGAGATTCATGTTTGTTATGTGAAACAATACAGAAAACAGCTTCTGTCTGGAATATTTTTAGCATGGTTGTTGAATGAGGTTTCAGAAAAACTTCATGAAGATACTTTTAAAGTCTCATCAATCTGGGAACATCATACTACAAGGAGGATAAAAAAAACCCTGGAATTACCTTTATGGAGGGCAGACCCCTTGAAGTACAGGCTTCCCCTATTAGGGGAAGTGTTCTAGGAACCCAATGGCATCAGTGTTCCAGGTAGCATTATTGTGAGAGGCTGCTACTGCCATGAATTTTTTTTTTTTTTTTTTTTTGAGATTCTTTCAGCATGTTTGCCCATTTCATGATGGGTGATTTAAGAGCACACGTGCCCACGCAGTAATGAGCGTTCAGCAGTTTTGGACCCAAAACGGCATGACCTCTTTGCCTCATCCTCCTTATTCACCTGACCTCTCCCTGAGTGACTTTTTGTTTTCCTGGATGAAAAAAGTCCTCAAAGGTAAATGTTTCGGTGGTGTGGAAGAGGGGAAACAAAAAAAACAGCAGAAGCACTAAAAGGCATCTAAATTGATAAATTCAACAACTGTTTTGAGAGTGGAAAAAGCGCCTCAATAGGTGTATTGCATCAAATGGAGAGTACTTGGAAGGCGACTGAAGGTTAAATGTGTAAGAATAAATACCCAATTTTTTATAAATAAATTTCAGTTTGCTTTGGGTCCCCCTGCTCATACATATGTGGGGAGGACTCTGATTCTCCCCTTGAAGTCTGTTCCTCCCTGTTTTTTCCCTGTACATTGCAAGCCCCAAACCTTGGCTCATCAGGTACAGCAAAAGTGCTGACCCTTAGGGTCTAGGCAGCCACTGCAGTGGCAGGAACTGAAGATCAGGCCGGGGCGTATCTTGATGCCTCTTTCCTTCAGAATTTAAATTCAGTCTGTCATACAGCCTTGTAAACTTTTATCTGCAAAACATATCCCGTATTTGTCCCCTTCTCCCATTTCTTCAATTACTCTAGTCCTCAAGAGTCTGTACTACTCTCAGAGGCTCCTCTCTGGCCTCCCTTGTATTCCTGCCCCATGTAGTATTTCTCTTTAGCTGCCAGAGTGATCTTGTAAAACTGTGTATCACATCATGTCATTCCCATGTAAGTGGCTCCCCATCTCCCTAAGAACAACAGCTGAGCTCCTGCTTCCGGCCTGCCGGCAGCTGTGTAGGACCCAACCTCTGCCTGCCGCCCCTCTCATGACAGTCTACCCTGCACTCATGCTTCAGCCATGCTGGCCTTTCAGTCTTTAAAGAAATATGAAGTAAGTTAGGTGGGGGCCTGCATTTGTCCAGGCTATAACAAAAACATTTGGACATAAAATTAGAAATAGAGGAATCACCATTTCTGGAGATGACTCAAAACTGAACTAGTTTGAAATAATCTAGTCATAGTACAGATACACTGATGCAAAACTGAATGGTTCACTGCTATACCAAACTGGCCCAGGCATCAAATAAACCAAGCATAGCTTTCCTCAAAGTCAAAGATAAAAAAGAGATTGAACATTCAGGACTAAATACATATAGATTTCACTAGAGACAATGACTTAACATACGCATTATAAATAATCTGCCCAGGGATGCTGCTTCGTTGGGTTCATGAGTTTGCCACTTAGTCACCACTTCTACCAGTGAAGAAAACAAAAGCAAATAAAAATAAATGAACCTTATTTTCTGTTCTTCTTTCTTCCCTACTAGTTACCAAGAAATCTGAATAAAAGACAATAGGATAAAATATTTTTAAAGCCAAATTTGAGAATTCTTCATGATTATTTTCAAGCTCTGAGCAAAGGACTAATATTTACTTTTAAGTTTAGATTTAAAGCAGTTAAAATTGTAGTTATTAAAAAAAATTTCTTAACAGCTAGATTAAAGGAGTAGAAAATTATAAAAATTAGATATTGTTTCCTTTTAATGCAATATTCTATAACATGCTATACTGTTTTTTCCAATAAAAATAAAGAGCTTTCTCTTTCTATACTTGTTATCTTGGAAAATCTCAGTGATTAAGTTGTCAGGGAAAAAATGCCTAGTAACTTAAAATGTTAGGTATGAAATCCGTTTTTTATCATTCTTATTTCAGGGATCTAGCTGCTTCAACATACTGATGGGTAAGGGAGACAGCTCCCAGAGAGACTGCCTTAAGTGCTTAGTAGCGGGACTGTTAAGGGAAAACAGAAGGATTTTCCATCTGTTAGGAAACACACTGTGCGGTAACCAGCCCTTATGGTTAGACTTGGAGAAATACATTAATTGAATGATGCAATGATGCAGAAAACAGGAAGCCACAATTTTGATTGAAGAGCTATTTCTGAGGACAATGATGAGTAACGAAGGGATTTATAAGGATGGGAGCTGCTTGAGAAGCAAGAAATCAAAAAGGCTGTTACTATTTTCTTTGTGTCAGAAATGGATAAGTCAATACTTAAATCTAGCTGTTAATCAGCATTAATGTTTCTGAAAGAGCTTCAAAGGTGAAGACCAGTAAGAGAGTTAGGAAGATGTAAGATTATCATGTCCCCAAAGTATGGTAAATATGAAGTGCTGACCAACTTTACAGATATTATAGTTATGAAAGAGCTTTGAGTTGGGCTATAAGTTTCTAGTTCTTAAAGTTTCTGTGGATTTGATTAAACAGAAAGTGCCTACGCCAGATATGTCCAGATCCAAATTCTTTTTGGTAAATTGACAAAATTTTCAAAATAGAAATACTTTTTATTAAAAAAAACAATGAAGCAGATGATCATTTAAAAACTTTCTTTTATTCTTTTATTTTTATTTTTATCTTTTTTGCAGGTAGATGGAGCAGGGAGAGGTAGGAATGGGAATTTGTTGATAATACAATGGTTACAGAGTCTCCTAACATTGTCACTATGTTCTAGGCCTACAAGAGTTCTCTTGAAGACTTCCATAGTTCCTGTGGGACTACGACAGGAGTGATGAGAATCCTCACAAGTGTCCTACACTTTCCTCCATGTTTTCAGTTAGATGCAACAATGAGAAAATTGCAACAACTAAATGGGATTTTTTTTCTTTCTAACCTCTATGTATACTTTGTCAAAACTATTAGAGTACACCAGAACACATATAACAAATACACCTTTTTCTTTTACTTCAGACACCAAATTCTCATGATAACCAAAAAATTCTAACACAAAAATACAACTAGTTCAAACTTACTGCTATTGAAAAGAAACTTCAAGTGTCATATTTCTAACTGCTTCATGATGTTGGTAACCTTCTTTACTTTTTTTTTTTTTTGAGCTGTAGTCTGACTCCGTCGCCCAGACTGGAGTGCAGCGGCCGCTCCCGGCCACCCCAGCCTCGACCTGCTGGGCTCCAGTGATCCTTTGGCCTCAGCCTTCCAAGTAGCTGGAGCTACAGGCACGCGCTGCCACGCCTGGCTAATTTTTTTGTTTATTATAGAGACGAGGTCTTGCCATATCGCCCAGGCTGGTCTCGAACCCTCAGGCTCAGGCAATCCTCTCGCCTCGGCCTCCCAAAGTGCTGGGATTACAGGCTTGAACCACCGTGTCCGGCCTTTACTTTTTAAATCTAAAGTAACGTTTAATGACTGAATGTTGATAGTGCTGATATTTTATTTGATTTTTATTTGAGTTGTTTTGCTTTTATGATAATAACTGTTACCATTTGTTGCGCTCTTGCTATGTGCCAGGCACTGCTGGAATCATTTTCCATATATTTTAAATCCCACCCCTACACCTTATGAAGTAGGTACTGTCAGTCACATTTATACGTGAATATGAGTGTATGGAGAGGTTAAGGAACTTGCACAAGGTCACACAGCCAATAAATGGGAGATCCAGAATTCCAGCCCAGGTCTTTTGGGCTTCTAAGTCTACACACAGTCTTAACTGTTATGCTGTATTGCCTCCTAGGATATGGACTCAGAATTTCTGGTCACATATAAAAAGTCCCCCTTGATTCATAGTGTTAAGAAATACTCTGAAGCAGCCAACTATTCGCTTAAATGAAAATGTTTCCAACTCATCTGCCAGAAAACTTTTTTCTTTAGCTCTTTCACATGGAGAAGGAATGGAGACTGTTCTTATTCCTAGCTCCCATGGTTTCATATTTTTATAAGTCTTTCTAGGATGCTACAAAATAGCAGATATTCTGCAACTTTAAGTAATGGTCAAACATTTCTTAGATATTCTGATGAAGAATTGAGTATGCTTGTGCTAAAAGAAACAGATGATTCCAGTGAGGAAAAAAACACATTGTAGTAGCAACTTTTGGGGAGAAATGTGTTAGTGAAGTATTTCATTAATGAAGTATAAAAATGATTATCTCAGAGGCTATAAATAAATTCATATAAACAAGCCCCTGACTGGGGGAAAAAAAAAGTCTAGGCAATGATACAGCTTTGGCCAAATTTCAATTTGGGTAATCTAGCTTTTTTTTTTTTTTTTTAACCTAACCTTTCCCTATAATATTTTTTAAACATTCTATATTACTGTTTACTGGTTTTAACCTGGTTGCATTACCTATGCCGATAAACTACAACTGTACCCATGGTCTTTCTGAATAAAGGAACAAATACATTCAAAGATTTGTTATACTGAAGAGAAAAGCCAAAGTTAACGGGATTTGAAAATGGCAAATATTGTGTGAGGCCCAAAGTTCTTAAAAAGCATTTCCTTGTGCTAAGTACAGAAAGTTTCATTATTCCTTATTCATTACTCATTTTCAGGCCACTAGGAAATCAGAGCGTATAATAGGCGTCCAGAGCCAACTTTGGCAAACTCAGATTTATGTATGTCCTAAAATACTAGCATGTTAAAATCTAAAATGTATTTTTTCTTTTCCTTCATATAAAGGACATTAAATTAAAAACTTGCTCAGCCTCGGGTGAACTTGGGGCATTGGGCTTATATTACTTTTGCACAAAGCAGAGTTGCTTTTAGATGACTTCTGCCTGTTGACTAGATTAGTCTAATATTTGTTACAACTCTCAGTGTAGCAAAGGTAACTATAAAAAAATCATACATAAAATTTCCTTATAAATGGTGTATTCAAACAGTTAAAATATTGTGATCCTAACAGGAATATGAGCCAAGGCAGAACTATAGATGGTAACTTACCTTTTAAATGTAGATAGGATAAAATGAGAATTATCATAGGCTGCTAGCAGACTTGAACTTTTAACAAATCAGTTTGTCTCGAAAATGTTTTCCCTTAGATATATTGAGTCAAGAAGGAGGCAAGTGTAAGTAGGGATGGAAGTGGAAAAAAGAACAAGAGAAGGGGAAGGGGATCAATGTAAACAAGGTATTTTATTTTGAGGTGGTAGTGACCAAAGAGGGAAGGCAGGGTTAGGACAGTATTTATAAGGAGAGTGTCTGGAGACAGGAAGTTGAATTGCAGCCCTGTCACTTACCGTTACTCGGCTGTGTACCCTCAGGTACATTCACCAAGTCTCTGGGATTTGTTGACTAGACATAGGTAATAAAAGAGAGGAGTGAACCAAAGATGATGTACATAATCAAAAGTGATGGGCTATTTCCTAACTTTTAAGTGTTTAATTTGACATCAGTAAAATGAAACTATGAAAAATGAGTAAGAGAGGGAATGGGAACAAATTAACTATACAAGCAAATTAGCTCTACAAGTTTTTTTAAAACCAAAAATGGGTAAGCTAACTATAAAAAAGAACTGGCTAGTATTTTGTGAGTACATTTTATCCTGAAATGTTATGTAACTACTAACAAAGGCTAATTATACCCTGAACAATATATATAGCTTATTTAGACTACAGTGAAGCATATATTACCTCTGCAAAGATGAAGTAAAGATTTGTTCTTCCTCACTGGACCACACACTGTAATATGAGGGGGCACCAAAAAAACCCCAAAGACAATTATCTTTTGGAGGGTGGGCCCCTTGTAGTACAGGCTTCCTCTGCTAAGTTAAGTGTTCTAGGAACCACTGGCATCAGTTTACCAGCTAGTGTTGCTGTGAGAGGCTGTGTTTGGCTTCAATGAATTTTATTTTTTGATTCTTTCAATGCATTTGCCCATTTCATAATGAAAAATTTATGAGCACACTGAGTGTTAAGCAGTTTTTGACCAAAAATGGCATGACCCCCATGTCCCAGTCTCCCTATTCACCCGATCTCACCAGGTGACATTTTTGTTTCCCCAGATGAAAAAAGCCCTCAAAGGGAAATGTTTTGCCAATGTGGAGGAGGTGAAACAAAAAACAGCACTCAAAGGCTGTTCAAGAACTGCAAGTTCAAGAATTGTTTTGAGCAGTGGAAAATCATCTCAGTAGGTGTATTGCATCAAATGGAGAGTACTTTGAAAGTGACTGAAGTTCAAACTTGTATGAATAAATATGTAATTTTTTATAAATAAATGTTAGGTTTTTTGGGTCCCCCCTCGTATATGAAATACAGTACTGTGATGGAAAATTGTACTTTCCATGAAATTATACATTCATCAAGGAAATTCCATAAGAAGCAAGGTCACATTTTCTTCTTTGTAAGTTTCTGAGGTGTCCATTTTAGCAACAAACATACATTGACTTATTTATTTGGCAAGTATAGATTAAGTGTCTGCTAGGTACCAAACTTTCCTAAAGCAGAGCTTAATGGAAGAACTGGGACTTTCAGGTAAGCAAAGCAGGGGAAGAAATTAAAAGCCAAAGGGACTGCACAAGGTATGCAGGTGACACGGAAAGTAGCTCACCAGGCAAGAACATAAGATGCAAGGACGAGAATAACAGGATGAGGCTAGGGTGTAAGCAGGGTCAGCCTATATGGTCTTTGTGCCACGCTAAAGTATAAAGTTGACTTTATTCTTACATATAAATGATTCTCAGAATAAACCATGCAGGTTCTTTTGCTGAATATAATTATGGACAGTGAGCTCTATTCCTGACACCAAGCAGGGTGACTGCTCAAATGTATGTTGATTCAGCACAGAAGGAAAAAGTTTTGGACATACTAAATTAGAAGCGTGTATAGGTTATCCAGGCAGAAATGTCCATTAGTTAACTGGATATATGGGACTAACACTTAGGAGAAAGGTCCGGGCAAGAGATGAAATTTCAGAAGTCATGAGGAAACAGATCTCCAGGAAGGGAAGGGGCTAACAAGAAAACAATCTGATATACGAGGGAGGGCACCCCCCAAAAAACCCAGAATTTATAAAAAATTGTATATTTATTCTTACATTTTTAACTTCAGACCCCTTCAAAGTACTCTCCATTTAATGTAATACACCTGTCAAGACACTTTCCACTGCTAAAAACAAATTTTTGAACTCATCAATTCTGATGCCCTTGAGTGTTTCTGCCATTTTTTGTTTCTTGTCTTCCACATGGGTAAAATGTTTCCCTTTGAGGACTTTTTCTCATCTGAGAAAAAAAAATGTCACTCGGGGCAAGACAGGGTGAATAGGGAGGATGGAGCAATGGGTCATGCTGTTTTTAGTCCAAAACTGCTGAACACTCAGTGCGGTGTGGGCAGGTACACTGTCATGGTGGAAGAACCAGTTACTTGTTTGCCATAAAAAAAAAAAAACTAACTAAAGTCAAATGCTAGGTGGTACACTGATGCCAATGGGTCCCTAGAACACTTACCTAGCAGGGGAGCCTGTACTACAAGGGGACCGCCCTCCAAAAACTAATTCCGTTTTTTTGTGTGTTCTCCCTCATAAAATCCCTAGACCTGTGCCTAGCATACAAAAAGCTCTCAAATGTTTGCTATTATTACAAGTAAGTAGTCAGCCAAAAAATAAACAGTGGCAAAGGATATTTCTCCAGAGGAAGAGAAGGACTGAAAATATTGATGATTAACCACATCAGAGCTCCATAGCAACCACCCGCCCACAACTACCCAGGCTTGAGAACCATGGCATACAGGAGATAAGTGACTGATAGCAGTAAGCTCACGTGTAAATTCTATGGAAGCAGTAGTAGGAAAAGGTTGAGAACCTGTGGACTATAACATGACTTTTTTAAGGACACAAACGATAACCTAACTTTATAAAAATGCTTCATTGATTTTTTTCAGGGTGTGACCAACATGGAGCCATTTAATAAACATTAGCTAAATTACTAAGTCACAGAAAATGATCAGCCTATAAAAATTTACTAATTAATACCATTTGGGGGGAAACATCTTTAAATAAAATATAAAATAGATCATAGATAAAGACACCAACTGAAGCAATATATATGAAAACATTTTCCATATGATGTTGATTTGTTAAACAAGTTGATTTTACATTTAGATAAAATCAATTCTAAATAACTGAAAGGAATAACCATCCTGTAGGACACAATGGTGACCCTATTATACAACAATTTCAGATTTATTTTTCTTTAGACGTTAAGCTCTAACCCAGCCTGTGGGATTCTGTGGCTAGTATGGTACTAGATCGGCCTAGTTTTGGTTCCATAATAACAATTTGTATTTGAAAGTCATGGTTTTGTATTATTTTCTTCCCACAACTTGGTGAGATACTTAAAGCAAGTATTATCAGAGAGGTTAAGTGATTTGTTCAGTAGCAGAACCAGCTCTTATGGTTCCAAATTCTGCCTTCCTTCCCCTATACCATGCTCTGTGAACTGCTGATTTTCTAAAAAAAATCAACTGCTAGCTTCTTCATTGGTATGGGGTTCCTAAAACTACTCACATACCTCTTCACCCCTTTAATGTATCACTGACACAAAGTGTGATAATTGCTGAAGCTTTACTATGGTAGAAGATAACATAGGGACTAGCTGTAGGAAAGTAAATGACTTGTGGTTCCAGTGGAGCTTTGGAGCTCCCTGCAATTCCTAACATGGAATGATTCCTGTAGGAAGAAGAGGTAATACAACTGACATTCCTCACAGAATTCCACTGGATTTCTGGCTGGACACAGATACAGTGAGAATTGGTGAGTGGTTGCTTTCCTTATTTATTCTTTTTTTTAAAAATCAGAAAATTTTTCAAACATACACAAAACTATAATGTACCATTACCAGCTTATTCAAAACCCTACTGTTCTCATTAGATCACTCTTCCTCCACTGTTTTTCCCTAAAGTAACTTAAAGCAAATACTGAGACATCATTTTGCCAATAGATATTTTAATATGTATCTTTGAAAAACAAGGACTTAAAAAAAAAACATAATCACATACTATTACCATACCTCACAAATCTGTAATAACTTTCTTATGTCATCCAGTACCAAAAGCATATGCAAATGTCCCAAACTGCCTCAAAAATATTTTTTTATAGATGATGTGTTCAAACCAGGATCCAAGTAGTGTCCAAACACTACCTTGGCTGATGACTTGTGTCTTTAAATCTAAAACAGGTCTGTAACTTACTTGCTTGGGGCAATTAAACAAGTTTTTGAGTTCCTACCATGTGCCATGCTAAGTATGAATGTTTTATAGAAATTAAAAGTAATAAAGGCTGGGCACAGTGGCTCACACCTGTAATTTTAGCACTTTCAGAGGCGAGGGAGGAGGATTGCTTGAGCCCAGGAGTCTGAGACCAGCCTAGGCAACATAGCAAGACCTCATCTCTGTAAAAAATTTAAAAAATTAGCCAAGCATGGTGGAATGTGCCTATGGTCCCAGCTGGGAGGTTTGGAAAGGAGGATTGCCTGAGCCTAGGAAGTCACGGCTGTGGTGTGCTGGGATTGTGTTAGTGCACTCCAACCTGGATAACAGAGTGAGATCCTGATTAATTAAATACAACCTGTGCAAAAAGAAAAATGTCTCCAAGATACAGACTAATAATACTAAAAAAATGTGAGGTCTACCTCATTTATATATTAGGAATTCACAAAATTATCCATTAAATCAAAATGTGTTCTATAGTATCTATTCATTCAATTTTTACAGAAACCCAGGGGTGATATCTTGTAATACATTTTATACAAAACCTGAAATATGGAGCTGGGTGTGGTGGCTCACACTTGTGGTTCCAGCTACTTGGAAGGCTAAGGTGGAAGGATCATCTGAGCCCAGCAGGTCGAGGCTACAGTGGCCATGCATATGCCACTGTACTTTAGCCTGGGTAACAGAGTGAGACCTCCTACTCAAAAAAGAAAGAAAGAAAAAGAACTAGGATAGTTCCTTCTTAGTTCCTAGTCCTTTATAGTTCCTTCTTTTATATTAACTATTGCATTTCCACCATCTAGGTAGAACAGTGCATCTACAGCACAGTATGGTTATTTTAAGAACATGTATACGCACGTATAATGTGTATATGTATGAATGCCTACATGTTACGTTACATCTATATAATGCATATATTTCCTAGCCCTACCTGCACAAAGAGCCTCAAGCAGATATATCCTAGCATCAGTAACAAAAGCTAGCACCCAGACTTTAGTTTCTAATGCTATTCCCACTAAAAAGAACCAAGTCTCCTTGGACAAATGCTAATTTCTAAGGCTGGAGCAGAAAAAGATCTAAGATGAACATCTTGTCACACCAGAAGGTAAGAAAGTGCAAAAGAAAGTGGGGAGAGGAACTGTGGTTTCTAGTCTGGCATATAAGGAGCTTGTAAGTCATCACTCCTGTCTTCGTGATAAGAAAAAGGCTAAACAAACTAGAAAACAACTCTTCTTATATCTATCAGAAACGAGGCCCCCAAAACTAGACAGACAGAGACTGGCAGATAGAGAATCACAACGTACTGGAGCAGAGGCCCAGGAGCAGAAAACGCTGCAGGAAACAACCAGAGTAGAAAAACAAACTCACTGATGAACTGCTGCAGGTCAGTGTGGACAAGCTGGAGAATTAATACTTGGGAAGGGGGGACATTTTTGGTCCAGCATGCAAGGAGCTCAGAAGTCACCACTTAGTCATAACAAGTAAAAGGCTAAACAAATTGAAAAATCAACAGCTTTTCTTAGATCCATCAGAGTAGTGAAGTCATAGGGCAAACCACTGCTCCCCACATTGGAGAGACAGGCAGATACAGAGAATCACAACCTGCCAGAGCAGAAACCCTGAGTAGAAACCACCAGGGAACCAATACTGATAGCAAAGCCTAGACTATCTGACAAATTGCCAGAGTCTCAGTGTGGATAAGTCTGAGAGTTTAAAAACTCCAAGGGGGGACCTAACACTTTTGTGAATTTTCCCTCTTGGAGCTCTACCAGGAAAATTTCCCTCAGGTTTTGGGGGTTTGGTGGAGAAGCATTATGTTCTGAACAAGAACTCCCATCAAGAAAAACAATATTACCAGATCATAACCTACTGGATTTTAGAGTATAAATGACCTGGAGAAAGGGAAAAAATATCCAACTGCAGCAGCTCTAACTTTCTATGTGGAAAAAAAAATATCCAACTTCACCCCTACCTGCCATCTGGTCCCACCTAAGATTGGGAAAAAACTGAGAGGCACTTATGAAGTTCAGAGCCTAGGACACCAGCTCATAATCATAAAATTCTAGCCTGCTTATCCTCCCACTACACCTTACTGACACACACTAACATCCTATTTGCTGCAATTCTTTTTACCTAGTATATCATGTCCAGCTTCCAGTTATAGATTACAAAGCATATAAAAGGCAAAACACACAACTTGAAGAGAGAGAAAGCATCGGAAACAGACTCAGATATAGTAGGAATGTTGGGATTACCAGATCAGGAATTTAAAACAACTATAGTCAATATTCTAAGAGCTCCAGTGGAAACATTAGGCAACATGCAAGAACAGATGGATAACATAAGCAGAAAGGTGGCCATTCTAAGAAAGAATTAAAAACAAATGCAAAGGATCAAAAGAACTAACAGAAATGAAGAATGCCATTGACTGGTTTAACTGGACACAGCTGAAGAAAGTATCTCTAAGGTTGTGGATAAGTTAATAGAAACGTCCAAAGCTGAAAAAGAGAAAAAAGACTGAAAAAATGCAACAGAATATCCAAGAATGTAGAACAACTTACAAAAGTGTAGCATATGCATAATGAGAATATCAGGAAAATTAAAAGAGAAAAGAACAGAAGCAATATGTGAATAATGACTGAGAATGTCCCATAATTAATTTCAGACACCAAACCACAGATCCAGGAAGTTCAGAGAACTCCAAGCAGGAAAAAGAAAAGGAGAAGAGAGAAAAGCTGACTCTTTAGATGTCAACTTCAACTTCAAAATCCCAACAACAAAAAATACAAGATATACAAAGAAATAGGGAATTGTAACACATTAAAGAAACAATTAAACCTCTAGAAACCACCCAAAGGAGCACAGATATATGCCCTGCCAGATAATTAAAAATTACTGTCATAAGGATGCTCAGTGAATTAAAAGAGAACACAGACAATTAAGTGAAGTCAGGAAAATGATGCATCAGTAAAGTGAGAATATCAACAAAGATAGAAACCATGAAGAAGAATCAAATTCTGGAACTGAAGAATACAATAACTGAATTGAAAAATTCACTGGAGGGACTCAACAGCAGACTTGACCAGGAAGAACAATCAGTGAATCTGAAGATAGTACTTTTGAAATTGCTGAGGCAGAGGATCAAGAAGATAAAAGAATGAAGGAGAATGGAAGAGAATCTGAGGGACTTATGGGATACAGTCAAACAGGAAAACATGCTTTATGAAAATCTCAGAAAGAGAAAAAATGGGCAGATAATCTATTTGAAGAAATGATGGTTGGAAATTTCTTGAATCTAAGAAGAGAAATGAATATACAAATTCAAGCATCTCCACCAGAATAAATCTAAAGAGACTTACACTGAAACACATCATAATTAAACTGTCAAGTAATAGATAAAGAAATAATCTTGAAAGCAACAAAAGAAAAGCAACTCATACAAGAGAGCTCATGTTAGATTAGTAGCAGATTTATCAGCAGAAACTCTGAAGACTAGGAGGTGGAATGATGTTGTCAAAGTACTGAAAGAGAAATGCTGCAAATCAAAATTACTATATCTGGCAAAACTGTCCTTCAAAAACAAGAAATTAAGAGTTTCCCAGATAAAAGATGAGGGAGTTCATCACCACTAAATTAGCCCTATAAGAAACGTCCAAAGAGAATCCTACCAGTTGAAGTGAAAAGATGATAAACAGGAACACAAACCATATAAAAATTTAAACCCTGGTAAAGACAAATATAGAATTGTTCAGTACTGTAATATAGGTAAGTCACTTATAAATCTGCTATAGAATTTTTTATCAACATAAAAAGTAATTACCAACTTATGTTAAATAATAAACAATGTATAAACAAGCAATGTGATTCATCAATAACATAAAATGGGAGGCCAACAGAGACGTACAGAAGGAAAGTTTTTTGTGATTAAAGTTAATTTGTCAGTTTAAAATAGACTGTAATAACTTTAAGATGTTTTATGTAACTGCAAGGGTAACTACAAAGAAAATATCCATAGAATATACACAAAGGGAAATTAGAAGGGAATGGATCAAAACATGTCACTAGAAAAAACCAACAAAAATGAAATAAACACAGCAAAAGAGAGAAAAAAAGCTGCAAGACAGAAAACAATTCACAAAATATTAAGTCCTTTCCTATTAATAATTAACTTTAAATGAATTAAACTGTCTTTTAAAAACTCACTTTATATCTAAAATACATATAGGCTAAAAGTGAAAGGATGGAAAAAGATATTCCATGCAAATGGGAAACTGGAGAGAGGAGGAGTAGCCATATTTATATCAAAAATAAACTTGAAGGAAAAAACTATCATAAGAGACAAAGGAGGAAATTATATAATGACAAATGGTCAATTCATCAAAGAGATACAGCAATGAGAAATATACAACAGGGGGACCCTCTCCCCCAAAAAACAACCTGGAGCACATCTTTCTGAGAGTGGGCCCCTTGTAGTACATGCTACCCCCACTAGGTAAATGTTCCAGGAACGTATCAGCATCTTTGTACTAGCTAGTGTTGTGAGAGGCTGTGTTCAGCTTCATTGAATTGCTTTTTGGGGATTCTTTCAACATGTCTGCACATTTCTTAATGGGTGATTTATGAGCACACCTGCCCACACTACACTGTGTGTTCAGCAGTTTTTGACCAAAATTGCATGACCCTCATGCCCCATCCTCCCTATTCACCTGATCTCGCCCCTGGTACTTTTTTGTTTTCCCCGATGAAAAAAAGTCCTCAAAGGGAAATATTTTGCTAATGTGTAAGAGGTAAAAACAAAAAACGGCAGAAGCACTAAAAGGCATTAAGACTGACAAATTCAAAAACTGTTTTGAGCAGTGGAAGAAGTGTCTTGATAGGTGTATTTCATCACAGAGAGTACTTTGAAGGTGACTGAAGTTTAAATATGTAAGAATAAATACATAATAAATAAATTCTGGTTTTTTGGGGGGATCCCTCCTTGCAGATGCATCTAACATCAGAGCACACACTTATATAAAGCAAACACTGAAAGAAGCAACACAATAACAGCAGGAGACTTCAATACCCCACTTGCAGTAAGAATAAAACAACCAGACGAAGATCAAACAGAAGAAGAAACAGATGACTTATACAACACTTCAGATCAACTGAACTAACAAACATATACAAAACACTCCACCAAACAAAAGTGGAATACACAGTCTTCTCAAGTGCACATGTAATATTCTCCAAGACAGACCATATGTTAGTACACAAAACAAGTCTTAACAAATTTAAGAAGACTGAAATCATACAAGTATATTCTCAACCACAGTTCACTGAAACTATGTATCAAAAGAAAAACAGGAAAATCCACAAATATGTGGAAATTAAGCACTACAGTCTAAAACAACCAATATATCAAAGAAAAAAACACGAGGGAATTTAGAAAACATCTAGAGACAAATTAAAAAAAAAACCCAACATACCAAAACTTATGGAATGCAACAAAAGCAGTATTAAGAGAAAATCTTATTAAAGAGTAAAGTCTATAATCTCAGCACTTTGGGAGGCTGAAGTGGGAGGATTGTCTGAGCCCACGGGTTTGAGAGCAGCCTGGGCAACTTGGTGAGACCTCATCTCTACAATAAAAATCAAAAAAATCTGCAGAGCGTGGTGGCACATGCCTGTACTTCCAGCTACTTGGAAGGCTGAGGTGGAATGATCGCCTGGATCTAGCAGGTCAAAGCTAAAGTGGCCAGGAGCATGCCACTGCCCTCCAGCCTGGGTAACAGAGACTCCAACTGAAAAAAAAAAAGGAAGAAAAACCTCAAATCAACTACCTAATCTTACACCTAAAGTGATAAATGACCAGGTGGCTCAGTGGCTCAGCCTATAATCCCAGCACTTTAGGAGGCTGAAGCAAGTGGATTGCCTTAGCCTGCGGGTTCAGACGCGCCTGGGAAACTTGGCGAGACCTCGTCTCTATAATAAAAACAAAATTAGTCATGTGTAGTACGACACACCTGTAGCACTGGCTCCTTGGAAGGCTGAGGTGGAAGGATCACTGGAGCCCAGCTGGTTGACGCTGGGGTGGCTGTGAGCATGCCACTGCACTCCAGCCTGGGCGATGGAGTGAGACTCCAACTAAAAAATAATTAATTAAGTAAAAATAAAAATAAAGTAATAAATAACAAAGAACAAACTAAATTCAAAGCTAGCACAAGGAAGAAAATAAAAAAGATTAGAGCAGAGATCATTGAAACAACAAACAGACTTCCAGCAAGATGGTGATGGGGCAGTCTGGTCTATGAGACCCTCTGCAAAGGAGAACACAGAGGGTCTCTGGCTCTCTCCCGGAGGGCTGTGGATCCCATCATCGGCAGCCTGCTCTTCACGCGGAGCTCGGCCGTCGCCACCGCTGGGGCTTCGCGGCAGTCTGGACAACCACTGCAGCCGCAGACACAGCAGCTGCAGGCGCTGCCACGGCCTCCGTGGCAGCCATAGCACATGGCTCCACCCATGCCTGAGGCGATCCACGACTTCAGTCCTTGAAGCCCCTGCAGGCAAGATCTGCTGGGATCGCTGCCACCTCTGCTGCCACTGTGACGTCCTGCCGACCGTGGGTCTCCTCCCTTGTGCCCTGAGGCAGGCTCCCATCTCCGGCCTCTGCTGGGCTCCTGCAGCTCCACCCCCTCTGGGGCTGCGAGATAGCACCACCTGCTGGCGATTCAAGGTAACAACACCGAAACAGGACAAACAAGCTTGAAAAACAGACACAGGCCAGATTTGAGTGGTGAACTGAAGGTGATCTGAACTGTCCTTCACAGCAGGCCAGGGGCAACTGTCCCTAACTGTGAACAAATTTACCAGCTTGAGAAGACAGCTAGAAATCAGAGCTAAAAGGACACTGGACTTAAATGAAAAGTTTCAGAGTATGCTCGATTAATTCTGTTAGTTTAATGACTTGATTCTATTCCTACTGTTTTGTTCCTTTTTTTTCTCTCTTCTTTTTCTTCTCTTTTCTCCTCTCTGTAAACCATATCTTTGTATAGAGGAACAGCACACCAATAAGGTGGTTGGTTAGCTTGTATGTTAGCATCATTGTATGTTTTAGTTTTTTTTTTGTATGGGAGTTGGTTAGTCTGTAGCTGTGGTCTATTGTTTTTATCTGTTTCACTTTAGGTCTCTCTCTCCATTTGTTGGTACACTCGTCTGTTTTCCCTCTTACTCCTCTCTCCACCCCTCTCTTCTCCCCACTGTCTACTCCATTCTCTTCCCTCTGCTAACCTCATTTTATTTCAGGGAGTAAACCTACAGCCCCAGTGCACGGACAGATTCCAAGGCAGTGAGAAGTGGGTTTCGGATTATCCATACACCTGTCGGTGGATACCAGGACCTGCAGATAGATTTTGAATCACAGCTCCCCCCTTAAGTAAATCTCAAAACTGCAAAAAGGACCACCCCCAACCTACAGTTCAACTCCAGAACTGAACAAAGTAAAAGGGCACACATAAGAAGAATAGGAGATTGAACAAACAGAAGTAAAAGCAACACCTCTACCCCCTGAATAACAAAATTAAAGAAGACAGTGATGTGGAGGGAAGGAAAAAGTAGGGAGGGAAAAAACCGCATAAATGAAGAAAAACCAAGAGAATATAGGTCTCACAGAGACCCCTGGGAGGTCAGACACTAAGAAAACAGACTCCGGAACACAAACAATGAAGAGGCCCCAGAATGACTGGTCACATGCAACAAACCCAGACATCAAGACATTAATAGAGCGAATTAAAAAAATTGAGGAAGACAAGAGGAAAATAGGAAGGAGCTGATGTCAGAAATAACAGCAGTAAAGAATACTGTGATGGAAATAAATAACAAACTAATAAGCATGGAAAGCAGAATTAGCCAAGCAGAAGAAAGAATCTTAGAGCTCGAAGACCAAAACACAGAACTAACCCAAACTGTCAAAAACATAGAAACAAAGCTCAAAAAGACAGAAAAAAACCTTCAAGAGATGAATGATAACTTCAAGAGACTGAACCTAAGAGTAATTGGCCTTCCTGGGGCAGACAGAGAAACAAAGTCCACACTGGAACAAACATTTCATGAAATCATTCAAGAAAATTTCCCTCATGTCATCAGTGATGAAAAAATTCAAACACAAGAGATTCAGAAAACCCCTGCAAGACAACAAATGAGAAGACCAACTCCCAGACACATAATAATTCACCTAAACAAAGTAGGTATAAAAGAAAAAATCCTAAGGGCAGCAAGAGTAAAAGGTCAGACTACCTACCAGGGAAGACCAATTAGAATAGCAGCAGATTTATCTACAGAAACCCTCCAGGCTAAGAGAGCTTGGAGCCCTATCTTCACAGTTCTAACAGATAAACAATTTCAACCGAGAATAACCTACCCAGCCAAGCTAAGCTTCATCAGTGAGGGAGAATTGAAATCTTTTCCAGATATCCAATCCCTAAGAACGTACACTGCCACCAGACCATCTCTACAAGAAACACTTAAGAGAGTATTGAACACAGAAGAAAAGGAAAAAAGAATAACGTTCTTCACAAGACTACAGGTAAAAGATTAAACACACACATGATCCAACTCTAAAACCAAAAGAAAGACAACACACAAAAAGGAAGAACAACAACCCTATAAGAACATTATGATAGGGATCAACTCTCACATTTCAATCATTAGTTTGAATGTGAATGGACTAAATGCACCACTGAAAAGACATAGAATGGCAAAATGGATAAAATATCACCAGGCAACAATCTATTGCCTTCAAGAGACTCATCTCACTAGAAAGGACACTCACAGACTCAAAGTAAGAGGATGGGAAACAAATTTTCAGGCGAATGGAACACAAAAGAAAGGAGGAGTCACGATCTTAATCTCAGACAAAATATCCTTTAAGCTATCAAAAATTTAAAGAGATACAGAAGGCCACTGCATAATGATAAAAGGTTCAATCAATTAACAAGAAATATCCATCCTAAACATATATGCACCCAACATAGGAGCACCAACTTTCATAAAGCAGCTCCTAGGTAAACTAAAAAAAGATATCGACTCCAATACCATCATAGCAGGGGACTTCAATACCCCACTCACAACCCTAGACAGATCATCAGGACAAAAAATCAGCAATGAGATCCAAAAACTCAATGTGAGTCTTGATCAAATGGACTTAATTGATACCTACAGAACCCTCCATCCAAAGACCTCAGAATACACATTCCACTCATCACCACATGGAACATACTCTAAGATCGACCACGTACTTGGTCATAAATCAAGCATAAGCAAATTTAAAAGGACCAAAATTTTACCATGCACCTTCTCGGAACACAGTGGAATAAAAATAAACATTAACACCAACAAGGTCCCCCCAAAACCCACAAAGAGATGGACACTGAAAAGCATGATGCCAAACAACTCCTGGGTCAATGATGAAATCAAAACAGAGATTAAAAGATACCTGGAAACAAATGAAAATGAAGATACATCTTACCAAAATCTCTG
>NW_007247041.1:550055-551801 GCF_000164805.1 Carlito syrichta | reverse complement strand
AAATCCAGGACATAGAAGCCAAAAAGATAATACAAAAAGTCAATGAAACAAAAAGCTTGTTCTTCGAAAGGATAAACAAGGTCGATGGTCCCCTAGCTAGACTGACCAAGAAAAAGAGAGAAAAAGCCCAAATAAACACAATCAGAAACACAAAAGATGAAGTTACATCTGATCCTGAAGAAATACAAAAGATCATTAGAGACTACTATGTACACTTGTATGGAAACAAATTTGAAAACCTTAAGGAAATGGAGGATTTTCTGTCATCACACAACCTGCCTAGGTTGAAACAAGAAGAAATCGAGACCCTAAATAGACCAATAACAATCAAGGAAATTGACTGTAACAAGAAAACTACCTATAAAAAAAAAAAGCCCTGGACCAGATGGCTTTCCAGCAGAATTCTACAAGACATTTAAAGAGGAGCTGATACCAATCCTACTGAAGGTATTCCAGGCGATTGAGAAAGATGGAACTCTCCCCAAATCATTTTATGAAGCTAATATCACATTGATACACAAGCCAGGTAAAGACCCAACAAAGAAAGAGAACTACAGGCCAATATCTTTGATGAACATAGATGCTAAAATTCTCAACAAGATCCTAGCGAACCGGATTCAACAACACATCTCAAAAAGCATCCATCATGACCAAGTAGGCTTCATCCCTGGGATGCAAGGCTGGTTCAACATTCGTAAAACCATAAATGTAATTAAATACATCAACAGATGTCAAAACAAAAACCACATGATTATATCATTAGATGCAGAAAAAACTTTTGATAAAATCCAGCACCCCTTCTTGATAAAAACCCTCAAACATCTAGGCATACGGGGAACATACCTCAAAATAGTAAAAGCCATCTACAAGAAACCCACATCCAGCATACTCCTAAATGGACAAAAATTGGAACCATTTCCCCTGAAAACTGGAACAAGACAAGGATGCCTACTCTCACCCTTCCTGTTCAATATAGTGTTGGAAGTCCTGGCTAGAGCAATCAGAGAAGAGAAGGCAATCAGGGGTATCCAAATAGGAAAAGAGGAAGTCAAGTTATCTCTCTTTGCAGATGACATGATTGTGTGCCTTGAAAACCCAAGAGAATCTGTCAAAAACCTCCTTACACTGATAAAGTACTTTGACAAGTCTCAGGATATAAAATAAATGTGTAAAAGACAATTGCATTTCTTTACACCAATAATAAACAAACAGAAACCCAAATAAAAACCACAATTCCGTTCACAATTGCCACAAAAAAAATGAAATACCTTGGCATCTTCCTAACCAGAAACATGAAAGACCCTTACAATGAAAACTATAAAACACTGCTCAAAGAAATCAAAGATGACACAAACAAGTGGAAAAATATCCCATGCTCATGGATTAGAAGAATCAACATTGTGAAGATGTCCATCCGACCTAAGGCAATCTACAGATTTAATGCAATACCCATCAAATTACCAGCAACATTCTTCTCAGACCTAGAAAAAACAACACACGAATTCATATGGAAACACAAATGTCCAAGAATAGCCAGAACAATCCTCAGCAAAAAAAAAACAAAGCAGGTGGTATCACATTACCAGACTTCAAACTTTACTATAAAGCTACAATCATCAAAACAGCTCGGTATTGGTACAGGAACAGGAATATAGACCAATGGAATAGAATTGAGATTCCAGAAGCAAAATCTCAATTTCTCAACCAACTCATCTTCGATAAAGCCTCCACCACCTACCACTGGGG
>NW_007247041.1:522446-549838 GCF_000164805.1 Carlito syrichta | reverse complement strand
ACAAAACCCGAAACCCACAGGCCATAAGAGAGAAGATAGACAAGTGGGACCTCATTAAACTGACAAGCTTCTGCAAAGCCAAAGAAACTACCAAGAAAGCAGGGAGACAGCCTACAGACTGGGAAAAAGTATTTGCCAACGCGAGGTCTGACAAAGGCTTAACATCTTGGATCTACAAGGAACTCAAACGTGCTGAAAAGAAAAAACAAACAACCCCATTATAAAGTGAGCAAAAGATATGAACAGATACTTCTCAAAGGAAGACATCCGAGCAGCCAACAGACACATGAAGAAATGTTCAACCTCACTAATCATCAGGGAGATGCAAATCAAAACCACGCTGAGATACCACCTAACTCCAGTCAGGATGGCCATCATCAATAACAAAAAACAACAGGTGCTGGAGAGGATGCAGGGAAGAGCAAATACTTTCACACTGTTGGTGGGAGTGTAAACTAATACAGCCTCTGTGGAAAACAGTGTGGCAATTCCTAAAAGATCTAAATATTGACCTTCCATATGACCCTGCAATCCCCCTACTGGGAATATACCCTGAAGAACTCAAATCATTCTATAAAGAAGATACTTGCACATGTATGTTTATCGCAGCATTGTTCACAACAGTAAGAGCCTGAAAGCAACCATGCTGTCCATCAAAAGTGGACTGGATTAAAAAAATATGGTACATATACATGATGGAACAAAATCATGAATTTCACAGCAACCTGGATGCAACTAGAGTCTATAATACTGAGTGGCCTCTCACAGAAACAAAGATATGAGTATCACATGTTCTCACTCATATAGCAGACCTTGAACATCCAATGTAATACTAAAAGAAAATGACTGACAGTGGTGGGAAACTATGGGGGGAGAGGGGAAGGAAGATGGGATTAACAGTAGTAAATATCTGTCTGGGGACTGGGGACGGGGAGACACCTTTTATCAGCAAGGGTGCCTGAACGAAGCATATTGTATACCTAACCCTTAACTGTACCCCACAATCATAATAGAAAATATTGATTATAAAAAAAGAAACAACAAACAGAAAAAATATATCAAAAACAACAGTTGGTGTTTTGAAGATCAATAAAATTAACAAATCTTTAGCTGCACTGTGAATAAAGGAGAGGAGATTCAAATACCTACAATTAAAAATAAAAGAGCAGACATTACAATTGATTTTACAGAAATCAAAAGGATCATGAGACTATTATTAAGTTGCATACACTCAAATTAACCTATAAGAAATGGACAAATTCCTTAGTAACATACAACCTACCAATACTGAATCATGAGGAAATAAAAATAGGAACATACCTACAGCTACTGAAAAGACTAAAGTATTAACTAAAGAGACTCACAACAGCAACAACAACAACAAAAGGCCAGGACCAGATTAATTCACTGGAGAAGTCTATCAAACATTTAAAGAAGAATTAAAACCAATCCTTCTCAAACTCTTTGAAATAATCAAAGATGAGGAAACACTTTCTAACTCATCCTGTCAGGCTAGAATTACCTTGCTACACCAAAATGAGACAAAGATAGAAAAAAGAAAAATGCAGGCCAATATCCTGTAAGAACACTGATGTAAAATACTAGTGAACTGAATTCAACAGCAGATTAAAATACATCATGACCAAATATATTTATGACCATCATGATGCAAGTGGAATTTATACCTGTACTGTAAGGATGGTTCAACATACAACAGTAAATCTATGTAATACATCACATCAATGAGATAAAAAATAAAAACCATATGATCATCTTAATTGATACAGAAAAAATTCAACAGCTTCATGATACACACACTCAATATAATAGGAGCCATATATAAGAAGGCCACAGTTACAATCATAGTCACCAGGAAAAGATAGAAACTTTTCTGAGATCAGGAATGAAGCAAGAAAGCTCAATCTCACCACTACCCTTCAACATAATATTGGGAGGTATATAGCAATTAGACAAAAAATAGAAAACATACAGATTGGAAAATAAGTAAAATTTAATTCCCATCACAGATGACATGTTCTTATATTTAGAACACCTAAAGATTCCACAAAAAACTTAAAATGAATAAACAAATTCAGCAAAGTTGCAGGATACAAAATCAACATTTTTTTTCTTTTAAAATTTTTATTTTAAAGATCTGGGGTACGATTCAGGGATAAGAATACAAATGGTCATTGTACAGGTAAAGTTTGGGCCAAAATCAACATTTAAAACTCAACAGTACTTCTA
Source organism: Carlito syrichta (assembly GCF_000164805.1). Classification (NCBI taxonomy): domain Eukaryota; kingdom Metazoa; phylum Chordata; class Mammalia; order Primates; family Tarsiidae; genus Carlito; species Carlito syrichta. Next base: position 547,591 of record NW_007247041.1, on the reverse strand, counting down.
TATGCTAACAATGCACAATTCAAAAGGAAATTAAGAAAATAATTCCATTTACTATTGCAATAAAAAGGATAAAAAAATACTTATAAATAAGCTTAATCAAGGAAGAAAAAGACTACAAAATACTACAAACTAAAAAAAAAACTGCTAAAATAAATCAAATAAGATAGAAATAAATGGAAAGATATTCCAGTGTATGGATTGCAACACTTAATGTTGTCAAACTGTCTGTGCTACATACAATGATCTACAGAGTTAGTACAATCCTTATCAATGTCCCAATGACATTTTTTGCAGAAACAGGAAAAAAGCATACTAAAATTCTTATGAAGTCTCAAGGGACTATGAATAGCCAAAACAATCTTGAAAAATAACAAAACTGGAAGATTCGCACTCTGATTTCAAAACATCCTACAAAGCAACAGTAATAAGATGGTATGGTATTGGAATAAAGAAGGATATATACACCAGTAAAGCAGAAATGAGAGCCTATAAATAAATCCTTGCATATGCGGACAAATGATTTTTGCCAAGGATGCCAATACTGCAAAATGGGTAAAGGACAATCTCTATAACAAATGATGCTGGGAAAACTGGATATTCACCTGCCCTTCCCCCCAAGAAAATTAAGTTGGACTTTAACTTACACCACATACAAAATTTAAAGATGGATTAAAGACCTAAACATAAGATCTAAGACTATCAGACTCCTAAAATATATATAGGGGAAAAGTTTCAAGAGACTACATTTGAGAATTTCTTTAAAATGATAACATAAGCACAGGTAACAAAAGAAAAAAATAGACAAATGGAACTATGTCAAACTTAACTTTTATGCAACAAAATGAAAAAAGCAACTTATGTAATGAGAGAAAATAACTACAACTCATGTATATGAGGTTAATAACCCAGAATAAAAAAGAAACTGCTATGACTCAAGAGTAAAAAAAAATAACCTGATTTAAAAATGGGAAAATGACATGAATAGACATTTCTCCAAAGAAGATATACAAATGACCCATAAACATATGAAAAGATGTTCATCATCACTAATCATTAGGGAAATGCAAATCAAAATAACAAGACATCAATATATACTCACCAGGATGGCCACTATTAAAAGAACAGAATACAGTAAGTGTTGCCAAGAATGTGAAGAAGTTGGAACCCTTGTGTACTGGTTGGTGGGAATATAAAATGGTGCAGCTATTTGGAAAGCAGTTTAGAGGTTCCTCAAAAATTAAAAATATAAATGCAATATGATCACCAAACCCACTTCCGGATATACATCCAAAGGTTTTAAAGCTGGACCTCAAAGAGAAATTTGTAACAATGTTCACTGCAACATTACTTATCATAGACAAGGAATGAAAACCATCCAAATGTCTATTGACAGATGAATGGATAAAGAAAATATGGTATACATACAATTGACTATTATGCTTATAAAAAAGAAAATTTTGTCACATACTACAACATGATTGAACCTTGAGGGCATTAAGTTAAGCAAAAATAGGCTAGCTACAAAACAAAACCCTGTATGAGTCCACTCATATAAAGTATCTAAAGTCATCAAACCATAGAAACAAAGAGTAAAAAGATAGTTACCAAGGGACAGAGGGAGGAGGAAGAGACTTTTTTGCATTTAGTGATATAAGTCATAGTGTTATAAGATTCAAAAGTTCTAGAGACCTGTTGCACAACAACGTGAATATATTTAAGACTAATAAATGGTATACTTTAAAACTGATAAGGTGATTAATTTAATGTGATGTGTTAAATTTAAACAAAAAAAAGTGAAGGGAAAGTAAAAACTTTCTCAGAAGAACAAAATTTGAGGGGATTTTTGCCTATGGAACTGACCTGCAAGAAATGTTAAAAGAAGTTATTTAGAGGGAAAGAAAATGATGTAAGTCAGAAACTTAGATCTACATAAAGAAGAATCTTGGAAAAGGAATGAGTGTAAATTTAAAGCTTTTGTTTTTCTTGCTCTTACTTGATTTCGCTTTTGAAAAACAACAATTTGTCCAAAGTGATAATAGCAGTAATGTATTCAATTATGTATGCTTATATATATAAGTGAAATGAATGACAGCAATGATAGAAGGAATGAAAGGTAGAAATTAGGAATTTTTGTTATTATAAGGGATTTGGACTATCCATGAAGCAGTATGGTGTTATTTGAAAGCGCATTTGAATTTGTTGTAAATATATATTTCAAACTCTAGGGCTACCACACACACACACAAAAGTGAAAACAAAAATGTATAATTAATATGCTAAGAAAGGAAAGAAATGAGAATCACATAAAATGCTAAAGTAGACAAAAACAGAAACAAGGGCAACAAATAAAAAGAGTGGAAGACAAAAACAGAAACAAGGGCAGCAAATATAAAACAAGAACAAGTATATTAGATATTAATCCAACTATGTCAGTAATCACTTTAAGTGTTTATGTTCTAAATACACCGATTAAAAGACAGGTTGTCGGAGTGGATAAAAAAAGACCATCTATATTTTGTCTAAAAGAAACCCACTTTGAATATTAAAACACATGTGGATTAAAAGTAAAAAGATGGACAAAGATATCATGCTAACACTCATCCAAAAAAAGTAGGCTAAACTATATTTTCAGTCAGAGCAGATTTCAATGCAAGAAAAACCATAATGAAAAAAAGAGAGGCACTGCATAATAAAGGGATTATTTCTCCAAAAAGATATAACAATCCTTAATGTGTATGTACCTAATAATAGAATGACAGAATATGTAAGACAAAAACCAATAGAGCTACAAAGAGAAACAGATAAATCTTCTATTATAGTTGGAGATGACAACATCTTGCTTAACTGAAATAGATCCAGCAAGCAAAAAATCATAAGGACACAGTTAAACTCAAAAGCCCCACTAATCAACTGGATATTACTGACGTTACAGACTACTTCATCATCCAACAAGAAGCAAAGTACACATTCTTCTCTAGTTCACCTGGAACCTTCACAAGAAACACCACATTCTGGGGCATAAAACACATTTTAATTTTCAAAAACAGAAATCATATAATATTGGCTCTCAAACCACAATGGAATTAAACTAGAAATATATAAATACAGATAGCTGGAAAATCCCAAAATACTTGGAGAGTAAAAAGTACACTTCTGAATAACAAATGGGCCAAGGAAGAAATCTCAAGAAAAATTTTAAAATATTTTGAGCTAAGTGAAAATAAAAATACAGTATATCAACATTTGTGAAAGGCAGATGTCACTGAAATGGTGGAGTAGAAGGAATCTGAGTTCACTTTCCCACACCTCAAAACCACAAAAACCATATGGTGCCAAGATTATAACCACCAACACTGCAGAACTCAAAACTGAGGTTGTGACAGTCCCTGGTGTTACAAAGAAGAAAAAAGTTGTTAGCAAAAGGTAAGAGAAAACAGACCTCTCTATTCACGAAATCCTTTTCCCAAGCTGCCAGGCACTTGGCAGAAAAGTCCCCCAGACTTATGGTTTCTACACTGGAAAACTGAGATTGAGGCAGATAAGCTTCCTCATCATCTTGGAGTGCTTTTCTGTAAAGCTGCTCCTGTCTCAACCCACAGGAAGCACTGCTAACAGTGGATGTGGGGCCAGCAACCCCAGCACAGGAAACTTGGGACTGCTCTTCATCTCAGCCAAAGGAGATGCCCAATCAGGTGGTTCAACAGCACCATGCTGTAGAAAGCACACACCATGCATTCTCTGAGCACAAAATCCTAGCTAGTCTCTTCATACAGTTGAGAAATCCCCTTTCGAACACTCCTCTGCCCAGGAAGGACAGCACTCAACTTTTATGAGCCATGGCAAACCTGGGCTTAGGGTGCCATCTAGTGGAGACAGTGATTTAGAGCTAAGGAGGCAGCAGTCTACAGCTAAAGAAATACAACAGACTGCACAGAAACACACATCTACTAGAAAGACCAAACCAACACAGACAGCAAAGACTGGAATAAATAACTAACTCTTCAGTGTGAAGACACAGATGTACATCCATAACAAACATCAAACATGGAATATGACCTCCCCAAATGTACAAATCAAGGAGCCAGTGACTGATCCTACCAACACTAATGAGACAATGTGTGAGCTCTCAGATCAAGAATTTAAAATAGCAGTTTTGAGGAAACTTAAGGAACTCCAAAATAGCACAGAAAAGCATTTTAGAAATTGATCATAAAAATTTAATAAAGAGATAGAAATAATGTTAAAAATCAAACAAATCCTGGAACTGTGAAATACATTGGATGAACTGAAAGTGAATCCGAGGTTTTCAATAGCAGAAATGATCAAGCACAAGAATCAGTGAGCTCAAAGACAGACTACTTGAAAATACACAGAAGCCGGGCACATTGACTGATGCCTGTAATCCCAGCACTTTGGGAGACAGAGGCGAGAAGACTGCCTGAGTCCAGAGGTTCAAGACCAGCCTGGACAACTTGGCAGACTTTTTCTCCACAATGAATCAAAAAATTAGCCAGGTGTAGTGGCGCATGCCTGTGGTTCCAGCTACCTGGAAGGCTGAGGCAGAAGGACTACCTGAGCCCAGCAGGTTGAAGCTGCAGTGGCCATGAGAGCTTCACTGCACTCCAGCCTGGGTGACAAAGTGAGTCTCCTACTCAAAAAAAAAAAAACATGGTAAGTAGGGGAAAAAAAGAAAAGGAATAATGAATGCCTATGAGATCTAGAAAATAGCCTCCAAAGAGCAAATCTAAGAATCACTGGAATTCAAGAGGGTGTTGAGAAAGAACAAAGGATAGAAAGCTTACTCAAATAAATAATAACAAAAATTTCTGAGACAAGAGATGAAAATAAATATTCAGGTACAGGAAGGTCAAAGATCACCAAACAAATTCAATCCAGGTAAGACTACCCCAAGCATACAATAATCAAACACTCAAAGGTCAACAACAAAGAGAGGATCCTAACAGCAGCAAAAGAAAAGAAACATAACATACAAAGGATCTCTGATTCATCTGTCAACAAACATCGCAAAAGAAATCAAATAGGACTGGAGGGAGTGGGATGATATATTAAAAGCGCTAAAAGAAAAAAAAAAAAAAAACTGCCAACCGAGAATACTACACCCAGGAAAGCAATCATTCAAACATGAAGGAGAGACAGACGTTTGCATAAATAAATAAATATAAGGCTGAAGGAATTCATCACCATCAGAAATATCTTATGAGAAATGCTAAAGGGAGTTTTTCAATTTGAAAGAAAAGAACACTAACATGCAAAAAGAAAAAAATCTGAGGTATAAAACTCACTGGTAATAGTAAGTAGACAAATTCTGAACACCCTAACACTGTAACCAGTATGTAAACCATTTATATCTCTAGTACGAAAATGAAAAGACAAATCTATGAAAAATAATAACTACAGCTTGGGCTGAGCACAGTGGCTCACACCTGGAAACCCAGCAATTTGGGAGGCTGAGGAATGCTTGAGCCCAGGAGTTCAAGACCAGCCTGGAAAATATAGCGAAATCTTGTCTCTACAAAAAAAATTTTTTTAGTCAGGTATGGTGGTACATACCTGTGGTCTCAGCTACTCGAGAGTCTGAAGCAGAAGGATTGTCTGAGTCCAGGAGGTCAAGGCTGCAGTGAGCTATGATCATACTACTGCACTCCAGCCTGGGCAACAGAGTAAGATCCTCTGACTCAAAATAGTAATAATAATAATGATGATGATGATGATAACTACAACTTGCTAAAAAAAAAATAGGCAATATAAAAAGATGTAAAATGACTCAACAAAATAGCCTCCAAAGTCGTCATCTGTTCAAAATAATATGCCATAAGATTTTTTGTAAGCCTCATGGTAAACCACAAAGTAAAATATCTGTAATACATACACTAACAACAGAAAGCAAGGGATTAAAACACTATCCAAAAAAAGCCTAAAAAAATCACTAAATCACAAAGGATGACATTAAGAAAGAGTGGAGATAATCCACAGAATGGCAAAAAAATATTTGGAAATTATGCATCTGACAAAGGCCTAACATCCAGAATCTACAAGGAATTCAAACAAAGTAAAAACAAAAAAAACAACCCCATTAAAAAATGGGCAAAGGACATTAACAGACACTTCTTAAAAGATGACATACAAGCAGCCAAGAGACACATGAAAAAATGCGTAGTATCACTAATCATCAGAGAAATGCAAATTAAAACTATAGTGAGATACCACCTAACTCCAGTAAGAATGGCTACCATAAGTCAAAAAAAAACAGACGCTGGTGTGGGTGTAGAGAAAAGGAAACATTTCTACACTGTTGGTAGGAGTGAAAGTCAGTTCAATCTCTATGGAAAGCAGTGTGGAGATTCCTAAAAGAACTAAAAACTGACCTTCTGCACAATCCAGCAATCCTTTGCAATCCCTCTCCTGGGAATATACTTGGAGAAACAAATCATTCCACAAAAAAGACACCTGCACATGTATGTTTATTGCTGCACTATTCACAATAGCAAAAAGAAGGAACCAACCCTACTACCCATTGAAAGTGAACTAGATAAAGAAAATGTGGTACATATATATGATGGAGTATTATGCAGTCATAAAAAAGAACAAATCAAAGACTCTGCAGCAAAAAAATTAAGTGAACTATCACAGAAACTAAGAACTGAATACTGCATGTTCTCACTCATAAGTGGACTCTGAACAATAATCACATTAGCAGAGGGATCTACAGTCTCTGGGCACTGCTAGGGGATGGGGTGGGAGGAGGGTATGTGACAACACAAAGGATGCCTGCTCCATCACCAGGGGGCGTGAGGGCCAGTTAGAAGCCCTAACTTCATCTGCATACAGCCTACTTATGTAGATAATCCTCACTTGTACCCCAAATCTCACTAAAATAATAAAATTAAAGCTAAAAAAAAAAGGAAGGAAGAGTGGTTACAAAACAACCAAAAAAACAACTAACAAAATGACAGTGGTGAGTCCTCACCTATCAACTGTAACACCAAATATAAATTGACTCATTGCTCTAATTAAAAGACAAAGCGTGACTAAATGAATAGAAGAACAGAACCCAACTATATGCTGTCTACAAGAAAGTCATTTATCTATAAAGACACGCAGACTGCAAGTGAAGGGGAGAAAAGGTTATTCCATGCAACTGGAAAACAGAAAAGAGCAAGAGTAGCTATACTTATGTGAGCTAAAATAAACTGCACATCAAACACTGTAAAAACAAAGTCACTGTATAATGATAACTGATATCTACAGAATTGTTCATCCAACTGATGCGAGATGCAAGTTATTCTCATCAGCACATGGAACAGTCTCCAGTACACGATCACATGTTTGGACACAAAACAAGTCTCAACAAATTCAAAAAAGTCAAAATCATATCAAATATCTTTTCTGACCACAATGGAATAAACTAAAAGTCACTAAAATGTAGAACTCTGGGAACTGTATAAATATATGAAAATTATATATGCTCCTGAATGAACAATGGGCCAATAGAGAAATTAGTAAGAAAATGTAGACATTTTTAAAACAAATGAACATGTAAACACAAAATATCAAAGTCTATAGAATAAGCAAAAGCAATACTTAGAGGGAAGTTTACAGCAATAAATGCCTATATTTAAATACACAGAAAATTTCAAATAAAGAACCTAACAATCCACCTCAAGGAACTAGAAAAGAAAAAACAATACCCAAAACTGATAGAAAAATCAGAGCAGAAATTAAAATGAGACTAAAAAAATACAAAAGGTCAATGAAACAAAAAGTTGGTTTTTTTAAAAAGATAAACATCAATAAATCTTTTGCTAGGCTAACAAAGGAAAAGAAAGAACCACATAAATAAAATAGAAATGAAAAAAGGCATTACAACTGAAGTCACAAAAATACAAAGGATCGTTAGAGACTATTATGAACAACTATAAGCCAAAATATTAGAAAATGTTTCAGGACATTGGTCTGGGCAAAGATGTTTTGGGTAAGAACTGAAAAGCACAGACAACAAAAGTAAAAATAGACACATGGGATTACATCAAACTAAAAAGCTTCTGCAGAGCAAAGGAAACAATTAACAGTAAGAGACAACCTACAGAATGAGAGAAAACACTTATAAACTATTCATCTAACAAGCAACTAATAACCAAAATACACAAGGCATTCAAGCAATTTAATGGCAAAAAACCCACAAATAATTATATTTTAAAATGGGCAAAAGATACGAACAAACATCTCTCAAAAGAAGACATACAAATGGCTAATTATATGGGAAATGCAAGTGAAAACTACAATGCCATATCATCTCACTCTAGTTAAAATAGCTATTATCAAAAATAGCAAATAACAGATGCTAGTGACTATGGAGAAAGGGGAATACTCATATACTGTTGGTGAGAATATAAATTAGCACAGCCACTATGGAAAACACTATGAAGTTTCCTCAAAATGAAACTACCATATGATAAAGCATATATATATATACACACATTCCCAACTGAAAATCCTAGCCAAAGCAATTAGGCAGAAGAAAGAAATAAAGGGGATCCAACTTTGAAAGGAATAAGTCACATTAACCTTGTTCGCAGATGACATAAACTTGTATTTAGAAAACCCTAAAGACTCCAGCAAGAAAACCCTAAAGATTCCAGCAAGAAACTGTCTAATTTTAATCACTACATTGAAGAGACACTTGTACTCCCATGTTTATTGCAGCCCTATTCAAAATAGCCAAAATATGGACTCAAACTAAGTGTCCAATAACAGATGAAAGAATAAAGAAAATGTGGTCTGTATACACACTGGAATACAATAAGCCATAAGAAAGAATAAAATCCTGTCATGTGCAGCATGGAACTGGAGGACGTTATTCTAGGTGAAATAAGCCAGACTGAGAAAGACAAATATTGCAAGTTCTCACTCATATGTGGAAGCTAAAATAAACTTACTCATGGAGGCAGAGAATACACTGGTGGTTGGTTACCAAAGGCTGGGAAGTGTGGGGCGGGGGTTGCTAAAAAGAGGTTAGTTAACGTGTACAAAACCACAGTTACATAGGAGGAGTAAGTTCTAGTTTTCAATAGTATAGTAGGGTGACTATAGTTAACAACACTATATTGTATCATTCAAAATAATAGAAGTTTAGAATATTTCCAACACAAACAAGTAAACATTTTTGAGGTGATAGGTATCCCAATTACCCTGATTTAATAATTACACATTGTATTTGTGTACCAAAATATCACATATACCCCATGAATATGTACAACTATTATTTATTAATAAAAAGTTTTGTGATACAATAAAAGCTTAGAGGGAAATTTACAGCATAGAATGTATATATTAGAAAAGAAGAAAGGTCTAAAATCAATTATCTAAGCTTCACCTTTAATAAACTATAAAAAGAGCAAACTAAATTCAAACTAAGCAGACGAAAATAATAAAAATTAGAACAGAAATCAGTGCAATTGAAAACAAAATCAACAAAACTGAAAGGTGGTTCTTTGAAAAAAATAAATAAAACCAGTGAAACTTTAGTTAGGTTAACAAAGAAAAATAAACAAAAGACTGAAATTACTAATTTCAAACGTTTTGAAAAATGGGTCCTCACTGTTGATCCTACGTACATTAAACCAATTATTAAAAAAACTGTGAACAACTCTATGCCCTTAAATCTGATAACATAGATTAAATGGACTAACTCTTAGAAGACACAATCCGCCAAAAGTCATACAAGAAGAAATACACAACCTGAATAGGCCTAAAAGAACCTGAATGAATAATTAATAACCTTCAAAAACAGAAAGAACCCGGCCCAAATAGACTCACCAGATAGGTGAATTCTAACAAACATTTAAGGAAGAAATTATATTAATTCTCCACAGTCTCTTCCAGAAAACAGGAATAAAGGGAAGCCAGTTTTACACAAACTTCACAACTAGGCAAAGACATTACAAGAAAAGGAAATGACTGACTAATATCTCTCATGAACATAAATGATAAATTCTCAAAAAATATTAGCAAAATGAATCCATGTATAACAAAAGTCATACACCATGACTGATTTGTAGATTCAATTTAAATTTATAGATTTATAGGTTCAATGTAATCCTAAACAAAATCCCAGAAATTTATTTTTTGGATACCAACAAACTGATTCAAAAGTGTACACATATATGAAAAGTCAAAAAACCGTAACAGCCAACTCAATACTGAAGAATAACAAAGTCAACAGGCTGCCACTATCCAATGTCAAGACTTCCTATAAAGCTACAGTAACCAAGACAGTGTGCTATTGGTGACAGAATAAACAAATAAATAAAGGAAACAGAAGAGAAGCAAAAATAGACTCATACTGTCGACTGCTCTCTGACAACAGAGCAAGAGTGAGGGAGAAAGGACAGTCTTTTCAACGAATAGTGCCAGAACAAGTGGCTAGCCATATGCCAAAAAATGACTCTAAATAGAAGGCAACTTAACACAATAACATTTATTTTAAAATGCACACTCACTGGTGAAAGACTAACAACTTGCACCCTAAAAACAGACAAAAAGCAGAATAGTCACTTTCATCACCACTATCCAACATTTATCCTGTAAGTTCTACCCATAGCAGTTAGACAAGAAAATGAAATAAAAGAAGACCACATTGTACAGAAGTAAGTAAAACTACATCTATTCAAAGATGACATGATCTGGTAGATAAAAAATCGCAAAGAATACACAAGAAACTAACAGAGCTAATAAACAAATTCAAAGTTGCAGGTTACAAGATCAATGCATAAAAATCAGTTGTGTTTCTATACACTAGCAATGGACAATCCAAAAAGGAAATGTAGGAAAAAATTCCACTTACAATAGTACCTAAAACAATAAAATGCCTAGAAATGAATCGAACTAAGGAGGTGAAAGATTTGCACACTGAAAATTATATGATGTTGCTGAAAGAAATTAAAGAAGATCTAGATAAATGAAAAGTCATTTCAAGCTCATGGATTGGAAGACTTAATATTGTTAAGATGTCAATACTACCCAAAGTAATTTACAAATTCAGCACAATCCCTATCAAAATTCAAGATCCTCTTTTGCAGAAATGGAAAGGTTTATCCTCAAATTATTATGGAATTTCAAGTTACCTTGAATAGCCAAAACAATATTGAAAAAGAACAGATTTGGAGGACTCATAATTCTCAATTTCAAAACTTACTACAAAATCAGAGTAATCAAAACTGTGCTACTGGCATAAGGATAATCATAAAGACAAAAGGAACAGACTTGAGAGTCCATAAATAAACCCATACATCTATGACCAATTTATTTTTGGCAAAGGTACTAAGAGCATTCAATTAGAAAATAGCCTCTTCAACAAATGGTGTGTAAACAACTAGATTTCCATTTCCACATACAAAAAGTAAAATTTCTTAGCCTCTCTGACCCTCTATTTCCTCATCTATAAAGGGAGAATAAAAATAGTACCCACATCATAAAAGTTAGCAAGTTAAATAAGATGATACATGTAAAAATATATCGACCCATAGTGCAATACTATACAGTAGTATATAATGCAAGTATATAGGAGGAAGGTAAGTGGGAGCAGACCACCCTGGTGCAGAAAGTATTTTATCTACTGCCACTGTTTAGAATTACTGGCACACGGTAATCAAATTTTGTTCAGTTTCAGAATTGTTTTAAATTCTCTGCAGATCATGCAGGCCTTTCCTGCCTTCACCAGGGCACCACAGCAAAAGACCATCTCCCACATTCACTCATTCATTATTAACTAAGTTTCTACTTGCTGTTAGACATAATGTATGGCGGAGACTCGGAAGGTAGGATTGGCATATAGTCACCATGTATTCTTAAATCAACTAAGGGTTATTAGAAAACAAAAATATTCACTTTACCTTTCTTGAATTTATGTATGGGGAGTTTCTTAAGTTGATCTTTACGAAGTCTGTTTCTTCTAGCTCTATGTCTGTCCTGGACAAATTTTGTGATCTATAAATAAAAAAGAAAAAATAAGAAAGATATGAAACACACAAATAGAAATGGCTATTAAAATAACAAATATCCTTTAAGTTTCTGGATAGCTGTTGCAAATCAATTCAATTTACCTGAATCCTAATTGCAATAATATTATTAGTTAAGGCATTAAATTACATAAGTGGTTAACTCATAAATTATCCTTTGGATTTTTTATTCATTGACCTTTTTTTTTTTTTGAGTTGGAGTCTCACTCTGTCGCCCAGACTGGAGTGCAGTGGCCGCTCCCGGCCACGGCAGCCTCGACCTGCTGGGTTCCAGTGATCCTTCCGCCTCAGCCTTCCGAGTAGCCGGAATTACAGGCATGTGCTACCATGCTCAGCTGATTTTTTGATTTATTGTAGAGATGAGGTCTCGCTGCCCAGGGGGGTCTCGAACCCGCGGGCTCAGGCAATCCACTCACTTCAGCCTCCCAAAGGCGCGGGATTACAGGCTGAGCCACCGAGCCTGGCTTTCATTGACCTTTTTTATCTTTAATTCACTGACAGAGACATTACGAATAACATGTAATTGTTTGTTTGGAAAAATACAAATGGTAGACTATAGATTATAAAGACTCCAAAGAGTTAAAAAAAAAAAAAATGAGAAGGTTGAGATTCCTATAAGTTACGAACTAATAAAATTCCAAACATACACCAATTTATCACTATATTTTTAGTTCTAGTAGCAAAAGGGACAGAACTAGTGTAGAACACCTCTACTACAAATATTCAGAAATTCAGGATAAAATATACAAAATATTTTAAATTATAAATTACTGTGTTTGCAAGAATAAAAGGGAAGTCCACAGGGCCAGAATCAAATACCAAAAATATTGTCCATTTGAAGAAAAGAAAATCTGACAAATTTCACAATGTCAAAATTAAGATCTTTTGTCCTCAGCAGGCATTGGTAAAAAATAAAAAACAAGGCACAGACTGGGATAAAATATTGCAGAATGCATACATAATAAGGGATTTGTATTCAGAATATAAAAATAATTCCCAAAACTCAGTAATAAGAAAACATATTTCCCAATAGAAAAAGAAGTGGACAAAATATTTGAAGACATTTCACTATACAAGATATATGAATGGCAAATAAGCACTTAAGAGATGCTCAAAGTCATTACTCAATAGGTAAACAAAAATTCAAATCACAAATTATTACTATACACGTATGTGAATGACTAAAATTTAAAAGACTGACTACTATACCAAGTGTTGGTATGGAAGTGAAGGAACTGGCACTCTCATACACCACTAGTGGGATTATAAAATGGTACAAACCACTTTGGAAAACAGTTAAGCAATTTCTTATAAATTTAAACACAAACTTATCATAAGACCCAATCATCTCACTCCTAGATATACTTACCCAATAAAAATGAAACCATATTTCCATACAAACACTTGCACACAAATGTTGATGTCAGCTTTATTTGTAATAGCCAAAAGCCAGAATCAGCCCAGGTATCAAGCAACAGGTAAATGGATAAACAAACTTTTCACATAATAAAATACACTTCAACAATAAAAAGGAATGAATAATCAATACTCTAAATAGCATATAAATCTCAAAATAATCTTGCTGAGAGAAAGAAGTCAGATATAAAAGAGTACATAGCCTATGACTCCATGTATATTTAAATAAAGTTGTAGAAAATGTAATCTATAATGACCAAAATCAAACTTATGTTTGCCTGCGTACAGAGTAGGGTGAAAGAGAAATCGGAAGGGGTGAGAGAAAAGAATTACCAAGTGTCATGAGGAAACTTTTGGGGGTGATCAATATTTCATTATCTTGATAGTAATGGTTGTGGTTTCATAGGTATATGCATACATATATATTATATATATAAAATACAGGTATGTACGCCCATGTCAAAACTTGCCAAACTGTAAAATTTAAATATGTATAATTTATTATATGCCAATCATACCACAACAAACTTTTTTAGAAGTTTAATAGTAACATGTTTTTGCTATTGTGAATAGTGCTGCAATAAATGTGCACATGCAGTTATCTTTTTTATAGAATGATTTGAGTTCCTCTGGGTACATTCCTAGTAGAGAAGGCTTGCTGGGTCATATGGAAGGTCAATTTCTAGTTCTTTTAGAAACAGCCACACTGTTATCCATAGAGGTTGAACTTGTTTGCATTCCTGCCAGCAGTGTAGAAGTGTTCCCTTTCTCTGCTTCCTCACCAGCATCTGTTGTTTGATTTATTAATGATGGTCATTTCTACTGGGGTTAGGTGGTATCTCAATATGGTTTTGATTTGTATTTCTCTGATGGCTAGTGAGGGTGAGCATAATAGCAAAAATTTGGAACCAACCATGCTGCCCATTGAAACTGGACTGGATAAAAAAAAAAATGTGGTACATATACATGATGGAATATTACGCAGCCATAAAGGACAGACATATGAACTTTGCAGAAACTTAGATGGATTTAGAGTCTATAATACTCAGTGATCTATCACAGAAACAAAGAACAGAGTACCACATGTTCTCACGCATAAGCAGACCTGAACATTTACCAGAATACTATAAGAAAGGGATTGGCAGTAGTGGGATACTGCCGGGGTTAGGGGGTGAGAGGGCCAGAACATCAATAAGAGTACCTGATCTCAAACCAGGCAGAGTGGGGAGCAAAAGGAGGCCCAAACTTTACCTGTACGATGTCCACTTGTATACCTAATCCTGAATTGTACCCCACATCTTTAAAATAAAATATAAAAAAGAAATCTATCCATAAAGACTGAAATTCAAAAATCCAAACATAATTTTAAATATTGAAATAATTAATATTTTAATAAATAATATTAAATAATAAATATTAAAAATAAAAAAGTTTAATAGTAACCACTAAAAGAATAGCAATAGCTTTCAAATCAGTAGGAGACAGAGTGAAAGTTAAAGTTAAGTAGTCCAAATTTACATAGAAGAAAAAATAACTAGCTGGGCATGGTGGCTCATGCCTATAATCCCAATACTTCAGGAGGCCCAGGTCGATAGATCACTTGAGCCTAGGAGTTCAACACTAGACTAGGGAAAATAGGGAGACCTCATCTCTACAAAACAATCAAAAAGATTAGCCAGTCCTCTACTGGGGTGAGGGGAGCTGAGGCAGAAGGATGGCCTGAGTCCAGGAAGTTGAGACTTTGGTGAGCCATGAATATGCCACGGTACTCCAGCCTGGGCAACAGAGTGACACTCCGACTCAAAACAAAATAAAATGAAACAAAAACCCAGAATTAATAAAAAAGAAAACAATAGATATTAATCCAAATACATGTATAGTAACAATAAATGTAAATGAATTAAATCCACCAATTTTTTAAAGGAATGTATCATACTGTGTACGAAAAAATTCCAACCATATGTATTTACAAGATATAAGATTAAAACTGAATGACACATTAGGATGAAAATACAAGTAAAAAATAATGGAACAGGCCTGGGTGCAGTGGCTTATGCCTATAAGCCCAGTGATTTAGGAAGCTGAGGTAGGAGGATCGCTTGAGTTCAAGACAGCCTAAGCTGGGCTTGGTGGCTCAGCCTGTAATCCTGCACTTTGGGAGGCTGAGGTGAGTGGATTGCTTGAGCTCGCAGGTTTGCGACCCGCCTGGGTAACTTGGAGAGACCTCATCTCTACAATAAATTTTTAAAAAATTAGCCGGGTGTGGTAGCGCATGCTTGTAGTTCCAGCTACTTTGGAAGGCTGAGGCGGAAGGATCGCTGGAGCCCAGGAGGTCAAGGTTGCAGTGGCCGGGAGCGGCCACTACACTCTAGTCTGGGCAACAGAGTGAGACTCCAACTCAAAAAAAAAAAAAAAAAGAACCTGGACAACATAGCAAAATCCTGTCTGTCCAAAATAAATTAGCTGGATGTGGAGACACATCCCTGTTGTCCTAGCTATTTGTCTTAGGACAGGAGTATCATTGAGCCCAAAGTTTGAGGTTACCGTGAGCTATGATCATGCCACTACATTCCAGCCTGGTGACAGAACAAGACTCTGTCTCTAAATAAAATAAAAAGTAAACTAAATTAATAAAATAAAGAGATAGACAAAGATCTAACATAAAAATACTAAGCAAAAAAACAAACTGGTATATTAAGTAAAATAGAATTTAAGGTAAAAAGTCTCTTTGGGAGAGAGTTGTGACAATACTAAAAGGATACTTCACCTAGAAAATAACAGTTATGGGAAAAATACACAAATTCATGAGCTCAGAAACTTATAATTTAAGCAAACAAAAAATTTAGAAGACTATAGACCTGTGCTGTCCAATATGATAGCTAGCAGGTACACGTGACTATTGAGCATGTGAAACATAGCTACTCTGAGTTGAGATGTACTGTAAGAATAAAATACACACCAGGTTACAGAGACTTAGTACAAAAAGAATGCAAAAATAATTTATATTAATTGAATCTTGAAATGTATTTTAGATTAGGCTAAATAAAATAGTATTAAAATTAATCTCACTTTTTTGACCTTTTAAGTTTGGCTACTAGAATATTTAAAATTACAATAAAATGTGGCTCACAATATTGTTCTACTGCTTAGCACTGCTTTAGAAAATAGAAAAAAATTCCAACCAAAATGCAAAAAATTGTGGTGATGGTTGCAAAATTCTGTAAATATACTCAAATTACTGAATTGTGCTCTGATGGGTCAATTTTATGTTATGTGAGTTATATCTCAATAAAGCTGTTAAAAATACTTTTTTAAAAGACTAGACAAAACAAATTCACAAGTTTGAACTAATGGACATATAACTTTGCACACCACAAATCTTTTCACCTATATAAAGAATGTGTACAAAATTTAACCACAAACTATGCCACAATACAGGTTTTTAAAAATAATCAGGCTGGGCTCAGTGGCTCAGCCTGTAATCCCAGCACTTTGGGAGGCCAAGGCGAGTGGATTACTGGAGCCCGCAGGTTCGAGACCTGCCTGGGCAACTTGGTGAGACCTCGTCTCTATAACAAATCAAAAACTAGCCAGGCATGGTAGCGTGCACCTGTAGTTCTGGCTACTTGGAAGGCTGAGGCAGAAGGATCGCCAGAGACCAGCAGGTTGAGGCTGAGGTGGCTGGGAGCGACAGAGTAAGACTCCAACTCAAATAAAAATAAAAATAAAAATAATCAAAGACTCAATGACACACAATGTTTTCTGACCACAACACAACTGAATTAGGAATCAATAGATGAGAAATCTGAAAAAAAAAATACTTGGAAATGTAAAACTTTACTGAAATAATTCATAAGTGACAGAACAAATCATAAAGAAATGTGTGTGAGGGTGCTTTATAATCAGCATGCTTCTTTGCCAACTGGATTCAAATAACTTGAGAAATAAGACCATGACTTTGAGGATGAAATCTGAACTTTTTCTTTTATCCAAATTCCTAAGAGGCTTGGGGAGTCACACCTTATAAGAACTCAGCAGAACATCTTAATTTCATCTATATATTCACAAACCTAGAGCCTTTCTGTCCTTTGTCTCAGCAAAACATCTTATCTCCTGATAAGGACTACATGTCACCAGTCAAGAAATCTTTAAACCCACCTATGACCTGCAAAGCCCCTGCTTGGAAATATCCCTCCTCCCCTGGCCAAACCAATGAGAATCTCACATGTATTGATTTACAGTTTATGTAATTTTACCACCCTAAAACTGTATATAACCAAGCTGCCATTTGGCTACAGTGGGCACACGTTATCAGGACCTCCTGAGGATGGGTATACCCAGGCTTACATCCTCAAGTCTAGCTCAAAAATAAACCAACTGAAATATTTTACAGCCAAGCATGGTTGCTCACACCTATAATCCCAGCACTTTGGGAGGCTGAGATGAGAGGATTGCCCAGCCTACGGGTTTGAGATCAACCTGGGCAACCTGGTGAGACATCATCTCTTCAATAAAAAAAAAAAAAAATTAGCCGGGCATGGTGGCGTGTGCCTGTAGTTTCAGCTACTTGGAAAGCTGAGGCAGAAAGGTCACCTGAGGCCAGCAGGTTGAGGCTGCGGAGGCTGTGAGTGTGCCACATGCACCCCAGCCTGAGTGACAGAGTGAGACTCTGACTCCAAAAAAAAAAAAGTTTTTTACAGAGTTTGGCATCTTTTCATCAACACTTGATAGAAGAAGAAAGGTAAAGTAACTAACTCGCTGGAGAAAGAAACAGAACTTTTTACTGAGCCACAGAATTAGATTGCCTTCACTACTCAGAGACAAAGATATCTTCAAAATAGAGTAGGCCTTCCCTCCACCCTGCCCGGTAATTGCAAAGCCCATCCTGGAGGGGCTGAATGAACATCTATGCCCTAAAGACAGGATGATCACAAAACAAATATTTATTCTCCCCTAATTGTCCCACACAGATAAGATACTTTATCTCCCCTAGGACAGAATGAGTAAAAGGATAGAGAAGGACTAAGAGTTACAGCAATTAAGTTCACCCTTCACAAGGAAAGAAACATCAAGAGTAGTAAAGAAACATGCTACATAACAATATAACATTTTTAAAAATTTAAGTCAAATAAGAATAAAAGTATTCCTTATCAAAAGTTATGGGTTGCAGCTAAAGTGATTGTTAAAGAAAAACCTAAATGCACATACTAGAAAGTACATTCACACTGTTGTGCTACCATAACTACCATCCATCTACAGACGTCTTTTCATCTGGTAACTGAAATTCTGTACCCATTAAACAATAACTCCCCATTCCTCCCTTCCCCCAATCCCTGGCAACCACCAGTCTACTTTCTGTCTCTATGGATTTGACTATTCTAGGTACCTCACATAAGTGGAATCAGTATTTGTCCCTTTTCATGGCATGTGTTAGAATTTCCTTCCCTGATAATGTTAAATAATATATTCCATTGTATTTATACAAATTTTGTTTATCTATTCATTTGTTGATATACACTTGGGTTGCTTCCATCCTTGGCTATTGTGAATAATGCTGCTATGAACATGAGTGTACAAATATCTGTTCAAGTCTCTGCTTTCTATTCTTTTTGGTATATACCCAGAAGTGGAATTGCCAGATCATATGATAATTCTATGTTATACTTTTTGAGGAACTGCCATACTGCTTTCTATAGTGACTGCTCCATTTCACTTTCCCACCAACAGTTCATAGAATTGCCTAGTTTTGATATCAAGATTATTCTAGATAAATAAAATAAAACCAAAGCTTTCCCTTACCTAGATATTCAGACTGCTAGTATTCTAGGATTTTTGCATCTAAATTCATATATAAGATTAATCTAGCCGGGCTAGGTGGCTCAGCCTGTAATCCCGCACTTTGGGAGGCCGAGGTGAGTGAATTGCCTGAGCCCGCGGGTTCGAGACCCACCTGGGCAACTTGGCGAGACCTCATCTCTACAATAAATCAAAAATTAACCAGGTGTGGTAGCGCGTGCCTGTAATTCCGGCTACTCAGAAGGCTGAGGTGGAAGGATCACCAGAGTCCAGCAGGTCAGGGCTGCGGTGGCCAGGAGCAGCCACTGCACTCCAGTCTGGGTGACTGAGTGAGACTCCAACACAAAAAAAAAAGATTAATCTATATTAGAAATCTGAATAATCCAAAAATGTGAAGACAATTTATACATCATAATCAAACAGGATACAAGGATTTTTAAAAATCTATGAAACGAATTCATGTAACCAAAAATAAACATGGTGAAAGGGAAAAAAACCAATGATCCATACAATAGAGAGGAGAAAGACATATAATTCAGTACCCATTTAAAGAAAATGAGCAAATAAAAATCTGGTTTGTTTATTTCTAATCCTCATACTGCTTTTCCCCCTTTATTTTACCAGAAAGTGTAACACTGTGTTAAACACAAGGTACAACAAAAGGCATCTATTTCCTGTTCTTTACTTTCAAGGGAAGACTTCTAGTATTTCACCATTTTATAATGTTTATTCTAGGTTTTTCATCAATAATTTGATCAGCTCAAGGATAATTACTTCTATTCCTACTTTTCCAAGGGTATTTTCATTTGTTTGTTGTTTGGCTTTTGAACTTTCTCTATACTTCCTTGCCCCTACATTGAAAATCCAAGAGAATCAACAAACATATTACCAGAATAGAATTCAGTAAGTTTGTAGATACGACATTAATATATAAAAATCAATAATATCCAGTGCCCAGCTCTTGATTTCTAAATACAACTCTCCAATAAAAGGAGCTAGGGTTCTTGAAAAAATGTGTGATCCTATGGCTAGGACAAGAAAAACATATAAGATGACCCTGAAGCATCTTATAGATCCAGACAGCAGAAAGAACTTTTAAAAAAAAAAGGAGCCGGGCTCGGTGGCTCAGCCTGTAATCCCGTGCCTTTGGGAGGCTGAGGTGAGTGGATTGCCTGAACCCGCAGGTTCGAGACCCACCTGGGCAGCAAGACCTCATCTCTACAGTAAATCAAAAAATCAGCCGGGCGTGGTAGCGCATGCCTATAATTCCGGCTACTCGGAAGGATGAGGCGGAAGGATCACCGGAGACCAGCAGGTCGAGGCTGTGGTGGCCGGGAGTGGCCACTGCACTCCAGTCTGGGCGACAGAGTGAGACTCCAACTCAAAAAAAAAAAAAAGGAAGGAGCCAAATCAGAGGAACACAAGACCCAGTCAAAGTTAAACAATTTAAAAAAAAAAATAATGTAATTTCTAATGTAAGTATAATATAAATACATATGACCTCAAACTAATATAAATAATTGAATAAATAAACAAATGCTGACAAGAGAAAAATCTTCCTTACAGAATAATGCAGATTCTCCCCCTCTAGGAGGTGGCATTTAATTCCTTCCCCTTACCACCTTACGAGTGGGTTATACCTAGTGCCTCACTTCCAAAGAAAGAATCAAATCGAGGAAAAAGTATGTACTAACTT
Source organism: Carlito syrichta (assembly GCF_000164805.1). Classification (NCBI taxonomy): domain Eukaryota; kingdom Metazoa; phylum Chordata; class Mammalia; order Primates; family Tarsiidae; genus Carlito; species Carlito syrichta. The sequence continues at coordinate 526,645 of NW_007247041.1, read as the reverse complement.
CATAGTGGAGAAAGAAAGCAAATACTATTAACCAAGGGAGGTTAACATTATCTATGATGATCTACAGATTATCATGTGCCCCCTAAAATGATGTAATGAGAAAGGCACTTCACCACTGTGATATTCTTTTGAAAAAACTATCGACCAGTCTAATAATGAGAAAAAAAATCAGATTTAGAGACATTCTACAGGACACTTGGCCAGTACTCCTCAAGACTATCAAGTTCATGAAAAACAAGGACAGACCAGGGGAGACTGGGAAGACAAGCTAACTAAATACAATGTGATATCCTGGATTGGATCTTGGAACAAAAAGAAATTTGGTGCAATCTAAACAAAGTGTAGAGTTTAATTAATAGTAATGTATCAATGTCAGTTTCTTAGTTTTGACAAAAGTTCTATGGTAATGTAAAATGTTAATAATGTGGGAAACTAGGTGAGGGATATTACTGGAATTCCCTTCTTTGCAAATTTTCTGTAAATCTAACATTATTCAAAAATTAAAAGTTTATTTTTAAAAAATGTTCTTATATCCTGGTAATCGCCAATTAGAAAATATTATTTCAAAAATCATTTTTATGATAGCAAGAAAAAAACTACTACACATGAAACAAGTCTAACAAAAGACATGCAAAACATTTATAGGGTAAAAAATAATTAAACTGATGGATAAATTGGCAACCAATTCCTGATCAAAATTCAAAGTGCCCATGCCATATAGATAAGATAGACACAGATAAGATAGACAAGTGGGACCTCATCAAACTGACAAGCTTCTGCAAAGCCAAAGAAACCATCAAGAGAGCAGGGAGGCAGCCCACAGACCGGGAAAAAATATTTGCCAACTCCATATCTGACAAAGTCCTAACACCTAGGATCTACAAGGAACTCAAACGTGCTGAAAAGAAAAAAATAAACAGCCCCATTACAAAGTAGCCAAAAGATGTGAACAGACAGTTCTCAAAAGAAGACATATGAGCAGCCAACAGATAATGAAAAAATGTTCAGCCTCACTAGTTATCAAGGAGATGCAAATTAAAACTACACTGAGATACCACCTAACTCCATTCAGAATGGCCATCACCAATAAATAACTCAAAAAATAACAGATGCTGGAGAGGATGTGGCAAAAAGAGAACACTTCCACACTGTTGGTGGGAGTGTCAACTAGTACAGCCTCTGCAGAAATCAGTGTGGCGATTTCTAAAAGTTCCAAAAATCAACCTTCCATATGACCCTACAATCCCCTTAACTGGAAGAACTCAGGTCACTCTATAACAAAGATTCCTGCATACATATGTTTGTCGCAGCATTGTTCACAATAGCAGGAGCATGGAGGCAACTGTGCTGCCCATCAAGGGAAAACTGGATGAGGAAAATGTGGTACATATACACAAGTGGAGTGCTACACAGCCATGAAGAGGAACAAAATCATGAACTTTGCAGCGATCTGGATAGAGCTGGAGTCTATCATACTGGTAATCTTTTACAGAAATGGAGAACTGGGTATCACATGTTCTCACTCATAAGTGACCTTGAACAATTACTGTAGTACTATAAGAAAAGGATTGACAGTAGCAGGAAACTGAGGGTGGGGGGGCAGGGAGGTGTGACTGACAGTAGTCGAAATCTGCCTGGGGAAGCAGGGGCACACCTCATCAATAAGAGTACCTGCACAATGAATGTTTGTGTACCTAACCCTGAACTGTACCCCACAATAAAAATTTTAAAATAAAAAAAAACCTGCTAGATATGAAAGACCTTAAATAAATTTTTAAAAAATACTATAGCATCATAGAAAGACTCAACATTTTAAAGGTGACATTCAATCTTTAAATTAATCTATACTTTTAATGCAATAATAAATTCATTGGATGTTATAAATATTTTTATGACTGTTAAATTAGGACAGTGGGACTGTTTTATATCTTTGCAAATCTATTTTATTATCTGTCTAAATAGAATACAGGGATTTTCATATCTGCTTCTGTCTTCAAATGTCTTGATATCACACATCGAATCACCTCTAGAAACCTCCACTGTACCACTGAGAGAATCAGAATGACAAAGGCAAATGCTATCTTAGTATTATTCTGAAAATAATTTTGAATTTGCAGACATACTCAGAGTCCTGGAACCACACTTTGGTAACTACTGTTTTGGAAAAGCAACATGTTATTCCCCTTAAGCTCTCATATTATTTTTTCACTTTTTAATAAAATATTTTTCAAGCATATAGAAGAGTTGAAAGAATTTTATAAATACCCATATATCTACCACCTAGATTCTACAATTAATATTTTACTATACTTTTTGTCTCATATCTATCCATCACTCTACTATTCCATCAATACATCTTATTTTATTCCTGATAGGACTTTACAGTGCATTCCAAAGTAAGTTGCAGATATCAGTATATTTCCCCCAAAATACTTCAACATGCATACCATTACTCAGAATTTAGTAGTTTTTTACAACTCTTTTGATTTCTTTTGAGATCAAATTTACATAAAATAAAATGCACAAAACTCAAGTATATTAATTTGGTGGATCCAGATGAATGCCATATATTTGTGCAACCCAAATCTCCATCAAGATATAGAACATGACTCTCACCCCCGAAAAGTTCCCTCCTACCCTTTGCAGTAAATCCCTCACTCCTCTCCAACCCCCCTGAGCCAAGCACCATTCTGACGTTTTCCCACTCAGATTATCTTTGTCTTTTCCAGAGTGTCATATAAATGGACTCACGCAATATGTACTCACTCTCTTGTGTAAGGCTTCTCTTATTCAATACAATGTTTTAGAACCATTATGCCTTTTAAAAAAATTATTAAAAGTTAATTTACCTACCATGAAAATTACTATCAAGATGAGACAGATGCCCACTATGATAAGGAAGGGGATTAGGTAGTATTCCAGAGGAAGACTAAATTCTGGAACTAAGATAATGTGGCCCCTAGAAGAAAACAAAAATCAGTAATTGAGAAAGAGTAAGAGTTTTCAAATTATGATGTTAATTAAAAACAAGGAAAAAAATTTTAAAAACAGACATGTAAACAATACAAGTCAATCCACTACACACATCTCATTTTCTAATATATGACTTCCAATAATTTAAAGGATGCTTCTTTACATCTTTAATTCTATTTTACACATTTTTCAAAATAATTTGCCTATAAAATTAAAAGAGGCTCTTGGATTAGGTGAAGAAAATTAGCTAATCAATACTTACTGTGTCTATTCTGGAGAAGTGTTATTTACTGAATTTAGTAACCTGGGCTAAAGTTATATTTTATATGCAAAATCAGCAGAAATCCCAATGGTAGTCCGTTGTGTATTATGTCAACAAGAACCCCTACCTTACCCAAATTACTCTTCACTAGTTCTTCCTATGAAAAACTCTAGAGCCTCTAACTGATAAAATTATACTCCTTCCCCACTATCTGCTTTATATGCACCTCCTATACCAGGTGCAAGGGACACAGCCCCATACCCTACATTTATCTATAAGATACAGAATGAAAAACTGGTCAAAGATTTCACAAGAATTGTGGCTTCCTCTATATCCCCACCTTCTCCACTGCTCGACTAAAAAAACCTTCAGAAATGTGTATGTTGTGGGGTGGGAGGAGGAAATGCTTCATGCCTTAATTCCCCTTTGTTATTAGTCATGTTACCAGTTACTGTGATATTACCATTACAAAACTTGACAGGGATCCATGAAATAAAACTATGATCAGAATAAGCACATTATCTGTTCTGCATGAACAAATTTTCCATGGCATCAAACCCCTGCATTAAAAATCTCCTTAGTCTAGGAAAGAGCCTGCTCAATGTTCAGTAAGTAACACGACTGATCTCACCACTAGGCCCACTGTGCTACTTAAGACAAATAACATAAAAGAAAATTATTTCTATTCTAAGGCTATTTTAAAATCTTCATGCCCTGAGCCCGCGGGTTCGTGACCCACCTGGGCAACTTGGCGAGACCTCATCTCTACAATAAATCAAAAAATCAGCCGGGTGTGGTAGCGCGCACTACTCAGAAGGCTGAGGCGGAAGGACCGGAGCCCGGCAGGTTGAGGCTGCAGTGGCCGGGAGCGGCCACTGAGCTCCAGTCTGGGCGACAGAGTGAGACTCCAACTCAAAAAAAAAAACAAATCTTCATGCTATTATTTCTTTTTTTTTTTTTTTTT
>NW_007247041.1:488049-522160 GCF_000164805.1 Carlito syrichta | reverse complement strand
TCCACTCACCTCAGCCTCCCAAAGGCGCGGGATTACAGGCTGTGCCACCGAGCCCGGCTGCTATTATTTCTTATACTCACATATAAGGAGCTCTATCAAGCTTCAAAAAAACAAAAACAAAAAAGGTAATACAAGGAATTTCCCTCCAATAATGTAAATACTTTCCAAAAACTGCTAGAATTGATAGAATGCAAATAGCTTCTTACTTCAATCACTTCCCAGTGGATTGGAGGATGACAAAGGCTGTCACATGCATTTGTATAGCTTCGCATAAAATACTAAAGTAACTGATAGACCATCAGTATACAAAAGAGAAAATCAGCAGGCAGCAGGCCTAGGCTGCTCTATTTGATACCATCCCGTGTAGTATGAAGTCAGGCAACTCTGCAAATACTGTCCCTGTTTAGGCACAAACCCTCTGAAATTGCCAACCAGTTGGCACCACTTTTTTTTTTTGAGTCGGAGTCTTACTCCATCGCCCAGGCTGGAGTGCAGTGGCACACCCATGGCTACCCCAGCGTCGACCCGCTGGGCTCCGACGATCCTTCCACCTCAGTCTTTTAAGTACCTGGAACTATAGGTGTGTGCTACCATGCCCAGTTAATTTTTTATTTATTGTAGAGACAAAGTCTTGCCTACTTCCCCAGACTGGTCTCAAGGTACCACTTTTAAGTACAAGAGCCTTTCCATGAGGTACTAATCCTCTGCAACCTCCCTACCCTACACCCACCAATCTGTTGTAAATTAACATTGTTGGGGTTTACATTGCATATCCTAAATTTACCCATCATAGTTTCTTAATGTCTCAGCGGTAGGAATGCTTATACCACTCATATTCTTTTCTTCTCTTTTTATGTATATGACTTCTTAAGGCATATTCAGCCTGAATGAGATAAACAAATAAACCTGGTCCTAAGAGACAAGCCCCAGGTTGCTCAGAAATGAACAGAACTGCTAGGTGAGAAGAAGCAAGCCAAAAGAACAAATCAGGAAGTCCCAGTGAACTAGAAACTTCCTGTGTTTGTAACTACATAAATGGAATCAATTCCAAAATTTTTCAGTAAGTGCTCTGCTAATTTTTACAGACCTGACTCTAAATCTAATATTTTTACGACCTATTAATGCTTGCATGCTATAATTCAAACCATGTTAGTTTACTATCAAGATATATTGTGAAGTTTTTAAAGAGTCTACAACTGATAAAAAGATCTGAAGAATCTTGAATTGAAAGCATGCACATTCAAGAAAGATTTCTTAACCAAATTGCTAATGGTGGAGGTGGCGATTGTGAAGATACAGGTGAAGACCTACAACAGAATACCAGCCCTCTGGCTTGTTTTCTATTTCTTCTGTCTGCCCAGGTCTCTCATAGCTGAGCCTGCAGACTCATCTTTGTACTAGTCCCAGATTAATTTGTATTTGAGGAAGGAGGTATTTAAACAGCTTTGTAAGTATTTTACCAACTGCCTCCATGTCCACCCCTAAATACAATATACCTCAGGACCTTTACAGCTAAGATTGGATCATTGAAGCATAGTCCTAAGCCACCTAGAAAATAGGGCTGTATTCTCCTTTGTATAAGTTCCCAGGCTAATTTCAAGCCAGTTGCCTAGGTTTAAGCTGTATAAGAGTACCTATCTAATTTCCCCTTCCTTCTGTTGACACGTGAAAGCCTTGTCTGTTCTTTCTGACATCCAACCCCCACCAAACAAACTACTGAGCTCAGTGGACTTACAGCCACACAGCAGAGCCTTCTGTCCTACAGAACAACTTTCAGCCCAACAACTGCTGGATATTCCCCATTATTTCAGCTAACTACTTGCCTGAACTTGCCCCTGTCAGATAAAGCACACAGCTGCCTCATCAAACCTCCTACATTCCCTAAGAGAAAGGTCCAGTGCTCAGCCCTATGTCCCCATTTGTGGCACACCCTGGTTTGCTGTCAGTACACTGCTCTGTCTTGTTGAGGAATCTGAAACAGCACAAAAGCAGTTTGATTTCACTGGCATTTACTGAATATCTACTGTGATGCAGTCACCGTGCCCAACACGGGATAAAACATGAAAAAATAGAGTCTCCAACCATGAGAGATATACATTTGCCTATTTTTTAATTTAATGAATTTTAAAAAACAAAATATTTTTCTGGCTGGGTGTGGTGGCTCATGCCTATAATCCCAGTACTTTGGGAGGCCAAGGTCGGAGGATTACTTAAGTCCAGGATTTCAAGACCAGCCTGGGCAACATAATGAGACCTTGGATGGATGGATAGATAGATAGATAGATAGATAGATAGATAGATAGATAGATAGATAGATAGATAGATAGATAGATGACAGATAGGTTCTTTTTAAAAACTAGTTACTTACAAGGTAAGGATGGAAATAAAATGGACAGGGTGGATGATACTTAGAATCTGAACTTCCTTGAATATACATTGTTTCATTAATTTTGATTTTAAGTTTGTACATAATTATAAAAGTCACACTTGGGAGGAGGGTAAGTAATCCCTAAAATCTAAAGCAAACGAATCATTTAATAAACGTGTGTTTTCAGTTAACAGCATCAGCACACAATATTTCATGCATCTTTAATACAAAATGATTTGACTTTATATATCTATTATGATATACTCTAAGCAGAGAAGAATTGTTTTATAAAATTGTTGGTAGTAGCATTTGTGGTGTTCTTTGAGTCTTGTATGTGTGTTATGTAATTTAAAAAGAAAATAAAGTATTATACTGGTATCTTCCAGCATAGAAAAATAAAATACAGATTTAAGATTAATAAAGTAGAAATCCTACAGTCCTGAATTTAAGTCGGAAGCAACTGTATGCACTCATGATTTATTTTATCTTTTAAAAACATACATATTTCTGAGTTCTGTCTACTAAGAGAAAGAAAAAAGAAGGAGGGGCTTGAGGATGAAGCAGATAGGTAGATAGGGAGATGGATGGATGGATGAATGGAAAAATAGATGATGGACAGACAGACATAGAATATCTGTATGTACAGGTCCACACTCTCCCTTATGGACAATTCTGAAATCTAAAACATTTAAAAAAATAATATTTGCTATTCATTTGTTAGTCAACTTAAAATAAATTGCCATGAAAAAATATACACTCACTACAGACACATTAATTGTTTCATAATGAATTGCTGACCTCAAATCGCATTTGGAATTTATTTAACTTTTAGAAATCTAAACATTTTTCAATTACATAATACAGCTGCCCCAAAAAGGTGTGATAAAGGACTTTGTAGACTTGTGTTAACATGAAAAGGGTCTAAATAGTAAGTAAATAAAGTAAGTTACCAAATATTGTGTACTGTATGATTTCATTTGTAAACACACTATCATTAATTAACATGTGTAATCAAATAGGGGAGGAAACTAAAGGCTTTATTTTAAATAGTAGTCACTGGAGAACAGCATCTAGGGACTTTCAGTATAAATGTTGCATGTTTCCATTTTTCCATATTTTATCAGTATGTATTACTTTTTATTTAAAAAGCTATGGTTTATAATTTAAAACAAAAAAGCTCTCTAAAATGCACATAAGATATACTGAATTTTTCTAAATGAAGGAACAATATTGAAGTAAAAGCAATACCTCCTCTCTATTAACTACGCAAACATGGCTGACAAAATACCATGTTGCATAATTGTTTTTTGTTACAACATCCAAAATTATATTCCTTAACCTAACAAAGAAGTTCTGAGCATATAACACGCAAACAGTATTTTAAATATCAAAAATGTATCAGGGAAAAGATAAAAAACAGTACACAGAAAATCCTGCCTTCTTCTATTTTATGCATTTTCAAATTCAAGTATGCATATATTTCCTTTTCCCCTAAATAATTAGAATTGAATCCTTATGCCAGTTTCCTCTTTTGGTAAATATAGATAAATGATAATAATAACAACCACTAAAGGGTTATGAGAATTAAATGAATAACAAATTAGAAACCTTGCTTTCATGAGTGCCTAGCACTTGCCAAATGCTCAATAAATATTAGCTGCTTTTATTATTAATAATTTTGTTATTGTTGTTTTATTCAAAAGACTGTTACTGCTCACTATGCTTTGAGGAACTGTATCATGGAAGAAGCTTTGAAATGCTCACTGCACTGTTTTCTATGTTTGATGAGACAACTGTGTCTTAATTGTATTCAGTGTGTTACCTTTATAATGAGATTTTTTTGAGGGGCAGTTTCATATAAAAGTTTTCATTACAAATCAAACTTTTAAAACTTGAAAACTGACTTTTTGTCTCTGTAAAAGTTAGTCACTTAACACATTGTCTTGGATTCTATGTTTATAAAACAAATTTCTTTATAATAATATATAAACATTTCTTAATAGAAAGCATCATAAAAATATAAATTGCCTTGTTTTTAAATACCAGTGGTTTAATATAAAAATGCTTTTTGCACCAGATACCTCACTCTCACTGTCATGAATAAATTGTCAATATACAATCATACGAAGAAAAAACAGTACAGTAGAGCAAGTCTTAAGATCATAAAGACTTAAGAATAGGTAATTTAGCACAATGGAGTTCATTCTAAAACATAATCTTGATTACAACTATAATTCTATCCTAATATAAAGAAGAATTTTAAGCTACATGGTTTTTAAATATCCATTACTTACCCTTTTTCATATGTGAATTCATCTTTCAGAGAATTAGCTGATGATTCACCAATGAAGACAGATGGAATGTCAATTTTCTTTAGCACATCAACTGTATAAAAGAATAATAAAATTATTCTTAAAAGCCCATACTTAGTGTACAATCAGCTTATATTTCTTCATAGTAGCAGCAAATGTAACTGGAAACAATTACAATCAACCTTAATTGTCTATTGGCTGATTTTCCAGATTGCAGATTATACTCACTATCAAAGTGGATAAGAAACATTATAACATGTACAATAACAAAGCTAACATTTTTGCATAGATACATTACCTCAATACTCTTAACAGTCCTATGAAATTGAGACATAATTTATATTTTTAGTATTTCCATTTAATTTATTTCTCTACAGACATAACTAATTATTAGAAAAAGAATATAAGAAAGAATTTTTAGGTTTTCTTCCCACACGTAACTCCTAAATGAAAAAGAAAAAAGCTTATTTTTTACATACCCATTTCCAGGAGAGATATAAGCCAGAGAATGTAAGAAAAGACTACAACAGTCTAAAAAGATAACACTGAACCTCTCTGGCTTTGCAGACTGAAAGGCTGACAGGAGTTGAGAAAGGGCACAGGGTAGGTAAATTTCTACTTCCTCCTAAGTCTGGAGTTCATGGTAAAGCTTTGTGTTTTGATTTGGTGTCTTAAGAAATTTGACTCTTAGTACCATATTCAAAACTAAAATCAAATGCCACCCAAAAATAATTCTGCAAAAATTACCCATTACTGAGAAATAGAAATAAAAATTATCTCCTTAATGTTGCTTATAGAAAACGTAGTCTTATTAGCTGTGAGTTAACTTAACAGATTTCTTTTGGGAAAGTCCATTTGTTTTCTTTTGCTATAGTTGTCAAAATGACTTTGTTCTACATTATAAAAATAATGCATATTCAATATGCGTTTTAAAAGGGGAAAGGAGGCCAGGCTCGGTAGCTCAGCCTGTAATCCCAGCACTTTGGGAGGCCGAGGCGAGACATCTGAGCCCGTGGGTTCGAGACCCGCCTGGGCAACTTGGGGAGACCCCATCTCTACAATAAATAAAAAATTAGCCAGGCGTGGTAGTGCGTTTCTATAGTTCCAGCTACTTGGAAGGCTGAGGCAGAAGGATCGTCAAAGCCCAGCAGGTGGAGGCTGCGGTGGCTGGGAGTGTGCTATTACACTCCAGTCTGGGTGACAGAGTGAGACTCAAACTCAAAAAAAAAAAAAAAGAAAGAAAACTTTAAAAGGGGGAAGGAAGCCGCGCTCGGTGGCTCAGTCTGTAATCCCGCGCCTTGGGAGGCGGAGGTGAGTGGATTGCCTGAGCCCGCGGGTTCGAGACCTGCCCGGTCAACTTGGCGAGACCTCTCTACAATAAATCAAAAAATCAGCCGGGCGTGGTAGTGCACGCCTGTAATTCCAGCTACTCGGAAGGCTGTGGCGGAAGGATCGCCGGAGCCCAGCAGGTCGAGGCTGCGGTGGCCAGGAGCGGCCACTGCACTCCAGTCTTGGCGACAGAGTGAGACTCCAACTCAAAAAAGGGGGGGGGGGCGGGAAGAAAGTAAAGAAAAAGAAAACAAAACACAATAATAATCCTTCTCGCTCAAAGACAAACGTTTTATTTGAAGTAAAAAACAGTTCTGTAAGTTCTGACAAATACACACAATTATAACCACTACCACCATCACAATTAAGATACAGAATGTTCCAATACCCTCATTCTCCTTTACAGTAAATGCCTTCCCCTAAACTCAGCAACCACTGATCTATTTTGTTGGGGTTTGTCTTTCCTTATAAAGACAAGTTTCAAAATCTTGGTATCCTTGGTAATTTTTTTCACTTCCCAACGCTCACTCACACTCACCCCCCCTACAAACACGCTTTCTCTTTCTCTTTTTTCTCTTATACACACTATGTAAGGCCCAAAGTCCCAGGAATATAGAAGCCAACATAGTCAAGGAATTATATTCTATATTTTTATCAATTCAATTGATACTTTTATATCAATGGGATTATATAATAATAGAAAAAAGTGTAAGGTTTTTTTCTACTCAATGATATCCTGTCATATCAATAAATATATATCTACCTTATCATTTAGTTTTTTTAAAGACTAGGTTTCACTATGTTTCAACTTTGCTAAGAGATTTTTCTCTACCACATATCAGTTTGAAATGTATTTTATTTGACACTTAAAACCTGGAATTACATATCCTTTGTAAGATGCTTTTATTCTTTAGCAAAGATACTATGATAAACTCAAGGAGGAATTTTTGGTTTGTAACTACTGGCTTATTATTACTGGAAGTGACATAACTTATTTGAGTTATGGTATCTAAAGCGATGTAGAAAGCTCCTTACTGTAATAAGGTAATTAAGAAGAAGGAAGTAAATGCTGTATACAAACACGAGTAACCATCTTGTAGACTGCAACATTATTCATCTACCAAAAACAAAACCAAACAAGTTCTCGTTCACAAAATACTTTTAAACACTACATTTCAAGCCGGGCTCGGTGGCTCAGCCTGTAATCCCGTGCCTTTGGGAGGCTGAGGTGAGTGGATTGCCTCAGCCCGCGGGTTCGAGAACCACCTGGGCAGCGAGACCTCATCTCTACAATAAATCAAAAAATCAGCCGGGCGTGGTAGCACATGCCTGTAATTCCGGCTATTTGGAAGGCTGAGGCGGAAGGATCACCGGAGCCCAGCAGGTCGAGGCTGCGGTGGCCGGGAGCGGCCACTGCACTCCAGTCTGGGCGACAGAGTGAGACTCCAACTCAAAAAAAAAAAAAAACACTACATTTCAATTCTGATCTGCAAAACACCTCTGTGAAGTACATACTGCCAAACAATATTACCATAATATCACGATAAATGATCATTTGAATAAGCCAGCCCCAACCTCTCCAGATTCAATATCCAATTGCCTATTCCATGTCTCCATTTGACTGTCTAATAGATGTTTCAAACATTATGTTTTCAGATAGAATTCTAAATGTCTCTTTTCCCTCAACCAACTCTCCTCATTCTCACCTCTGTATACAGCAAGACCATTCACCTAGTCTAAACACCTTGGAGTCAGCCTTAACTCCTCCCTTTCCCTTACTCTCTATATCAAATCCTGTCAACTTCAAAATACATCCATAATCCTACCACTTCTCATCCCTTTGACAGCTAATACCCCAAACCACCATCGCTCTTATCTGGCTGCTCCAGCAGTTTTCTAAATGGTACCTCCGTTGGCATTCTTGTCCATCTCTCACCTTCAGCCTACTCTCCAAAGAATAGTAAAGGTGCTCCTTTTAAAACATGTCATATCACCTCATACCCCTGTTTCAAACCTACTTAAAATAAATAATAAAGTCTTTATCAAGGTCTACGAGGCCCAACATGATTTGGCCTCTGGATCCTTCTCTAGCCTCATTCTCTGCCACTCTCTCTTGCTCACTACTCCAGTCCCTGTGGCTTTAGCTTTGAGTTTTTGAACTTGCTGTTCCCCTACCCTTGGAATACTCTTCCAGAAATCTACATGACTACAAGCCTCAGCCTCTTACTTTAGACCTATGCCCAAATCTCAATACTTCAAAGAAGCTTATCTAAAACAGTCACCTTCCTCTCGTCCCTGTCATTCTATATCCCTTTATCCTGATATGTTTTTCTTTATAGCACTTCTCACTACCTGTCATTTTAGCACATCTATTTGATAACGTGTTCATTTCCTCTCTCCCACCCTACAATGCAATAAAATAATAATAACAAACATAGTAATAGCTGCTGGGCATGGTGGCTCACACCTGCAACCCTAGCACTTTGGGAGGCAGAGGTGAGAGGATTGCCTGAGTACAGGGGTTCAAAACCAGTCTGGGTAACTTGGTGAGACCTTGTCTCTAACAATTAAAAAAAAAAAGAAAAAGAAAAATTAGCCAGGCATGGTGGCGTGCACCTGTAATTCTAGTTACTTGGAAAGTTGAGGTAGAAGAATTGCCTGAGCCCAGTGGGCTGAGGCTAGTGACCGTAACCATGCCACTGCCTGCCATGCCATGCCAGCCTGGGCGACAGAGTGAGACTCTACTCAAAAATAAAAAAAAATAGTAATAATAGTAATAGGCGAACAACCATTACTAAGAACCAGGCAATCTTATAGATGCTTAAGGGGCCTTAATTCACTCAGTTCTCACAGCAACCCAATGAAGTACTATTTATCATCTCCATTTTACAGATCAGAAAACTGAAACACAGAGATAGTACGTAATGTACCCAAAATCACACAGCTACTAAGTGGTAGAGCTGGTATTCAAACCTGGCAGGCAACACCCAGAAAGCTGTCTCCTAACTACTGTGCTGTACTATGTCAATGGGAGAGAAGAAGGCAGAGCCTTTGTATCATTCCCTGCTACAGTCACAGTGCCTAAAACAGTGCTTGATGCAAAGCAGGCTGTCAAAAAACATTTACTGAAGGAAGACTTGTTTTAAGTAAGGGGAGAAGAAAGACTCAGAGATATTGATAACCTGCCCTGGTTACACAGTTAGAAATGTGTACAGCCTGGGCTCAAATTTGAGGTGTCTTCCTTCTTACCTAGGCTCCTCCCACTCAGAGATGGCATGGTTTTTCTCACACACCTTCTCTTGCATGATCTTCACAAATTTGTCAGTTTAATAAAAATTAAAATTATTCACACTTTTATAGATGAAAATAGTGGGCTTGGAAAGATTAAGTAACTTTCCCAAGGGCAGAGGCTAGTTCATATATTAACTAAACTGGAATAAACCCATGTTTCTTGACTCTAAGGTTGGTGTGCTCCCTACCACCTTCTGTTACCTCCCAAAGTTAAAGAGTGTAATTGTCTCACTGAGCTAACCCATCCTGTCTCCTGGCTGAAATTAAAATGGCCATATTCCTGTGTGAAGTGTCAGCAGAAGGGGGCTTTTAAAACCTCTTTTTATTTCCAGACATTAGAATTTCCACTCTTAGGAGAACACCAATATTTCTTGCAGCTAGGGATTAGGCCTTGAAAAGAAGGAGAGATAAAAGTCCCCTTGGGATATACCCATGCTTTTCTTTCTTCTACCAAATAACAGCAAAGATGAAAATGGTAAAGATCTTCACAACATTTATCTTTGCATATATGAAATGTTTAAACACACATAGATGCCTGAGTATTGAGCAAAGTTTCCTAGAAAATAACCTAAGCAATACAGTCAAGAACCAAAATTCTGAGCAGTCTCTGAACCATAACAACTCAGTTGGAACATTTCCATGGAAACAGCAGAATTATATGGTTACGCGCTACTTTTAATATTTAGCACATTCTCTTTAGGAATTGACATGATTACTGTCAAATCTGCAGTACCAACAGTACTAGTTTATTTGATAAATAAACTCCATTCATCAGAGTCCTATAATTCCCATGAAGTAGTTGTCAAACTATTCCTGAAATGCTAGAACTTCTTAGGGGTATTTAATCAAGGTTTTTATAATATCATAAAGACTAAACAGGTGTTAAAAGGAACTGACAATTTCAATTTGCAAAATGTTTTATTCAAAACATGTTAAAAGAATAAACAGTTTTTACAAATAATAGTTTGTTCAATCCAAAACATATTTAGCCCATGAGACAGTCTTAAGGGTTTGCCAAGGGTGAAACACAAGTAACTAACGGCAAGTAAGTAATTTGATCAAAAGTATACAGCCAATACAAGTAGGAGTCTGAATTAGAATTCAGGACTGTTTCCAGAGTATGCATGATTTTCATTTTGCCAATAATGTACACAGATTTAAAAAGTTACTGCCCTGGGATGTAACAGCAGGGATAATTTTTTTCTTTTAAAGCGAGGTAGAAGAAGGAGGAGAAGAAAAATGTGTCAAGTCTGTAATACCAACAGTACTAGCTTATTTGATAAGTAAACTCTATTCATCAAGTAAGACCTATAATTCCCATGAATGGGAATGCTAGAACTTCTGAAATGCTAGAACTTCTTATGGGTATTGCATCAATTCTACAATCATGAAGATTTAATTAACTAGGAGATTAAAATAACAATTTAAACTATACAAAAATTAACTACAGAACTCATTAATAAATTTCACTTTTTATATAATTTTGCCTCATGATATTGGGGTAAGAAGGACAAGCAACAACGAAAAAAACACTGTAAAAGGCTATAAAAGATGACTTTTTGGTCTTACACGGAATACAAAATATTTCTTACTGAGGATGTCGCTATTTAAACCCCAAGCATATTCCAATGTATTATATCAATCCATAGCTTTATGTCTGCTCTTTGCTCTGAGTTCTACCTTGAATATGTGAATTGATAGAACTTAGTAGCAAAAGATATGGTGGGTTATGTACTAAAAGAAAAATAAACAAATAAAAGATCTCTGAATCAGGAATGTTGGCAGAGAACCATCCTAATAGCAATTAGAAAGATTTTTATGAAACCCACAGTGCTCTGGGTGATAGAAACTACATTAAGTGAGGCATACAGTTTAAAAGTCAGTGTCTGAGTATATAACTAGTTATTTCACAGAAACTGGTTCATTTTTCCTACAAGCTACTATTTAGTAGAGAATAAGGAAAGATAGTCCCATTTTAAATGAAAACTATGAACATGCCAAGGGCTAATGACCAGTGAGTGTAAGAAAGCAGAAGTATATGTGTTGAAACTCCACCAGGTTACAATGACTACTTAGCAAATCTGCACACACCAAAATGTAATGTTGTGAATCTCTAAATAAATCACAAAAATACTTCTATGGCATTCTTATCTCAGCATGTTTATCTCTATTTAAAGTTTTATTTTCCCTTTGTTTTTTTACCAAAATACCAATAAATAAATATGTTTTAAAAAACTAACATATGTTAAAAAAATAACTTCAGAAAAGAACAAGTCATTTCTACTTCTATTGTGAACAAAATTCTTTCACAAGAATTGAGAATTAGGAAATATCTGATAGAGAAGAAATTTTTCTTTTTAAAGAGAAAATGAGAGAAGGAAAATCCTTTTAATGTTTAGTTACAAGTAATCTGTCAAACAGGAGAGAAGAAAAGTGATACCTGTACTTACTGTCGTTGGATCCCATGCTAATGAGGTCATCAGAATCAACATTGTGAACTATGGCTGCTTTGTATCCTGCTCTCTGTGCATTTAAAACCTACAAATTAAAAAAAGTCATGCCATAAGGAAGATCATGGTTTATCATGTCCCTCAGCTTCAATAAGTATAAATCAACAAGCCTATACTATATACCTAGGACTAGATTAAGTACATATATATGAATAAATCTCAGGTATGTTCTTGAAACATATGGATGTTTTACAATTGATTATCAAGGAATTATTGAAGCAAATAAAGTATAGTGATACAATCTAAAACATTAAAAGTACTCAAAGCAACAAACCCGTCTATAGCTCTAAAGAGGTAAAGACCTGCTGTGATCAAGCTCAGGAGTCATCAGACCTCAGGCATTCAGATCCCCCCTCTGTCACTCATTAGTGGGATAAACTTGAGCAAATTACTTCTTTTTGAGTCCTCAGTTTCCTAAACCTCAAAATGGGAATGACAATAATATTTTTCTCATATGTAAAATAACACTTTAAAAATGCTTAATACCATGACTAACACAAGAAATGAGTCAAATAAAAGCAACTCATGTTATTACCTTATTCATCCACAATGTTCTTTAAAATTCTTTCCTAAAGCTTTGAAAACATTAAAAATATCTGCAGCTTGAAGTTGCTTACTTTGATTCTATCTAGCTATTTGATCTTTCCTAAAGTTAGCTTCCAAAATAGTAACCTTTGCACCATAAGAATATGGCTGGATGTGTGACAGAATTTCTTACATGAAAGATCTGAAAAGTGTCCAAACATGTTATTATACCTCACTTTAAAAGTAACAATTTGCTATAAATAAAAATAAATCCAACCTAAGCAAATTATCATATGACCTTTAGACCATTAGTAAAAATGAAAGATCAGATCATTATTCGCATATTTGTTAAATAAAATGAAAACTGGGTAGACAAATATACTTATGTAGTTTTGAATACTTAAAATACTTTTAGGCCGGGCTCAGTGGCTCAGCCTGTAATCCCAGCACTTTAGGAGGCCCAAGCAAGTGGATTGCCTGAGCCCGTGGGTTCGAGACCAGCCTGGACAACTTGGCAGGAACCTTGTCTCTACAATAAAAAAAAAAAAAAAATTAACTGGGCGTGGTAGCACGCGCCTGTACTTCCGGCTGCTTGGAAGGCTGAGGCAGAAGGATCACCGGAGCCCAGCAGGTCCACGCTGGGGTGGCCGTGAGTGTGCTACTGCACTCCAGCCTAGGTAACGGAGTGAGACTCCAACTCAAAAAAAAAAGAAACTTTTGGATATAATTGGGTATAGTTTTGAATATGTGTTTTAAAACATATAGCTCAGAAAACCTGAAATACTTGTGCATATATTAATAATACTTCTAAACACCAAATATGGTAAGAAACTCTTAAAATACATTACCTTATGATCACTGCATAGTGGCATGTCTCTCAAAGTATTTCTTTAATACGTATGCTCTTAAGAAATAGGTGAATTAATTTTTGAAAGAATTTCCAGGTCTAATATTCGTTCTGTCTTAGTTATCATTATAAATGATTCAAAACTCTGCTATAATTCAAAAAACTAAAAAGTGAGTCAAGTTCCAGATAATCAGGGAAAGCCCAAAGAGTCAAGTTCCCCACAATAAAAGGAATGCCAAATAATTCAGACTCCAGTTCTGAAAGCTAGGCAGGAGAAACAAGGCACAGGCAAACAAGCCCTGTCACACAAGCTGGCTTTTCACAGGGAAAAATCCTCTCTTACATTATCCTTGACTTCCCTAAAATTACCCCACCAATGTAAGCAGAACTTCTGAAAGAAACAATATGAATAAATCAGAATACGTTTATCCTATTACTGAAAAAATCTAAATCTACATGAGATCTGACTGCTTCAAGAAATTAATATTGTGTTCATCTTTACCGTCTCCATAGCACCTATGAAACAGCCTGACACAGGATAGACATTTATTAAATACTACTTGAATAAATTAAACGTATTTTAACATGTGTTTAAATTAATAGTTCACATTTAACATAAAAACGAGAAAAAATGAGGTTGAAAGAGATTTTTTAAAAACTAAAATAATACAAATTGTTCACTGACCCAGGTCCTACTGCTCTAATGTTAAGAACAATGGCAAGAAATCAACCAGGCAACAAAACTGTGACAAGAAGTGTTTTGTAGCTGTGCAAAGAAAGGACAATAGCCAAGAAAGTAAGTTTACTAACTTTGCATGAATGTATATTTTATTTTTAGGTGGATTTTGTTATTCTTCTAAAATTGAGAAAATGTCATTCCCCACAGATATCACTGCTTTCCAAAGGGAGAAAAAAAAAACTCCCAAGAAGGATATTATAGTTTCTAAACTTTATTTCTTATTTGTTACATATACTATCTTACTATTTATTCACTATATTACCATAGCAGTACAAGATTCATTTGGCTTTTGTTTAAACAAAAGTATATTTGCCTGGGGTTACTATGAGTTTGCATGATGTTTTAATGACCATTTTAAGAGTTTCCCAAACACTAACCAAATAACTGAGGAGAAATGTTTCTTGCCACATCCAAAAGGCAACTGTTGCCAAAGATATAATTTAAGTAATATAAAATTAGATAATATCAAAAGTTGTTTCCTGCTAATATGAAACTTAAGTTTTAAACTTCTTTTTAATACCAACTAATGTACATAGTCATTGAAATTACACAATTTAACTCTTTTTCTGTAGATAGATATGTATACATATATACATACGTGTGTGTGTGTGTGTGCAAAGATGCAACATGTCAAGACATAGGAAAGGTGGTCTCAGGAACCATAATAAAGAGCAAAAACTTGTTCAATTCAACAAGTATTTGCTGAGCTCACATGATAAGATACTGCGTACATGCTGTACACAATGCAGAATTCAAAGGCAAATCAGAAACAGTCATTGGTCTTAAAGAAATATCAATATTCATGGATGTCCAAATCCTGTGTATGTACTCATACTGCCATTTCTGCTTGAACTGGCTTTCCTGTCAGGACTTCAAATTCCATCACCATAAAGCATCCTATCCCCTGTTAAATATGTATCCACATTAACCGCTCCCTGCTTAGAGTGTTTATATCAATCTGTGTATATTTTTATTCAAGATCTTATATAGTGCCTTAAATTATAAGTATAATACATGCACTATACCATTTCCAAGGTAGGCCTTAATGAAGTTCTATGTATAAATTGTCTATGTATAAATTTTCTGGTGAGAAAAGACAAAGTAATCATCAATTTCACAAGAGGCTTTCTCACTCCCAAATTATTAAGAACCATCAATATCAATGGATGGATTTACAACAAGCTATTATATGTGCAATTACATATAGCCATTAGGTTCTTAAACTTGTACCAAGCAACTGAAGAGAACTATTTCTTTCACCATCCCAAATGCACTTGTTTCCATAAATACAAAATAAAATTATATCAATATCAAAACCTGTTTTCTTCTATGCAATAATGAAACTTCTAAAATAGAACACTTGAGAAACCACTAAAATGGGAATAAATTCTGTAAGCATAAGTGTCAGCTCCAAAAAAATAGAAGCATGTTTTCAAAAATTTAACAAGTATAAAGGCTTCCACAAGGTTTTTGTTGTTTATATTGATTTTTAAAATAAAGAAATAAAATTAAGTCAAGGAATACATTAACATATGGACCAACAGGCTTATGAATACAAACAAGGAAAATATATCCATATTTATGAACTATAAAACTCATGTGTCAGTCAAATTAAACTACATTTTCAACCAAGCAGCAGCTGGTATTTTTAAGAACACATGAGGCAGAAATAAAACTTAAGTCATTTAGCAAGCATGTGCAAGGTTTCACATTCATAAAATGCAACCTCAAATACATGGTGTCAGATGGAAGCAAAGAACTCAAAGATTCAGTGAAAAAAGCATGCACAATGAACAAACTTAAATTTAAAACAAACATCAAAACTGAAAACTGCATTTAAAAGCCTTCTAAAGTGTAGGCAGTCTGCCTTTTTAAGAAGACTTATCAGAGCTATTAGTTCAAAATGTGGTAAATGCACTGAATATTTTACATTGAATCAACAAACTAGATGCAACTAAATTATGTAGACCAGGTGGCACCTAACCAAGAGTGTTGAAAAACTATGGGACAGCTGACTTGCTATTAGAAATAGCAACTAAGGCAGAAGATAGCTGACTGCTAGTGAGATAGTATGCAGTAAGACAGGTTCTAAAAGGAACACTGAGAATGACCCTCTTCAGCTTATTTCCAGACTGGACAAATCGATATGAACACTCATAAAACATGCCTTATAAGAAGTGATTGGGTTGTCAAGAGGATCATGAACAGGGATCTTTTAAAGGACACATAGGCATGAGGAGATGGGGAAACTATTGATAGAATATAGATAACAAGTTCCAGAACAAAGCCTAGATGAATAAACCTCTGTGTGCTAACGCTTTATATATATTTTGCCTGATACTCATCACAACTCTACAATGTAGAAATTCTTTTCTATATTTTAGAAATAAGGAAAGATGAGTAAGTGAAACTACCCTAGGGTCACACTTAGGCAGAAGTGAGATTTGACACTACTTTATCTGATTAGAGAAGCGTGGGGTTTCCCAATGGATCAGGATGAAGTCAGAATTACCAAACTTATATAACCTTTTACAAATGTCTAGGAAGAAGAATTGAACTCAGAAAGCATCAAAATGCATATAACATTAAACTTAAAATCCTGTGGGCAAAGCAAAACTGCACAAGCCAAGAAGAAACGTTAAAATACTGTGGTAGAGTTGATAGAAACTTAGAGGGGAAAAAGCTGTGGGATGATATACCCAGGGAAGATTTTATCAGACTTGAATCACACTCCAAAAGAGGAAATTTTGGTTAACAGTGGAAAAAGTTGGGGAAAATTTTTCACATGGGAAAAAAAGAAAAATAACAAGACAATGGCATATTAAAAGGCAGATTCAAAACAAAATAAAAAGTACAAAGCATGACTTGACTTTAAAAATAGTGATACTAAAAAGCAGAACAGCATTGTAGTTAAAAGTACAGATTGTTAGAACTAGACTGCTGGACTCAAATCCTGCTTCTGAGCCGGGCTCGGTGGCTCAGCCTGTAATCCCGCACCTTTGGGAGGCTGAGATGAGTGGATTGCCTAAGCCCGCGGGTTCGAGACCCGTCTGGCAGGCGAGACCTCATCTCTACAATAAAATCAAAAAATTAGCCAGGCGTGATAGCGCGTACCTGTAATTCCGGCAACTCAGAAGGCTGAGGTGGAAGGATCACCGGAGCCCAGCAGGTCAAGGCTGCGGTGGCCGGAAGTGGCCACTGCACTCCAGTCTGGGCGACAGAGTGAGACTCAAACTCAAAAAAAAAAACAAAAACAAAATCCTGCTTCTGTCATGTACAAGGTATATATATAATTAGGCTAGCAATTTAATGTCCATAAAATTAATATGATAATATACCCGACTTAGATGATTATTCTGAGGATTAAATAATTTTTTTTTTTTTGAACTGGTGTCTCATTCTGTTGCCCAGGCTGAAGTGCAGTGGCACGCTCACAGCCACCATAGCCTCGACCTGCTGGGCTCAAGTGATCCTTCCACCTCTGTCTTCCAAGTAGCTGGAACTTCAGGTGCGAGCTACCATGCCCGGCTAGTATTAAATAATTTAATATATGTATAGCACATAAAGAGCAGTGATTAGATGGTGCCTCGCAGATACTAGACATTTTAGTTACATTTATTATCGTTGCTATCAGTTTTTATTGTTGCTGTTGGAGAGTCAGAGGTAAGAAGCTAGGAAAAAAAGAGAAAGACGGTGCAGGACCTGGAAAGCCCTTCAGAAGAGTAGACTTGGGGTTTCTTCTGTTAAGAGCTCACAGTAGGTAGCTGAAGAAGGGGTTTTCATGGCTAAAGCAATGTTTTAGAACAATTTGGAAACAGCTAGATTGAACTGGAGAAGAGAGACTGAAGAGTTGGAAGCTGGTAGCCTATTTTTTGGAAGCAATAATA
Source organism: Carlito syrichta (assembly GCF_000164805.1). Lineage (NCBI taxonomy): Eukaryota > Metazoa > Chordata > Mammalia > Primates > Tarsiidae > Carlito > Carlito syrichta. The sequence continues at coordinate 504,352 of NW_007247041.1, read as the reverse complement.
TGAAGGAATACTGTCTTTTATTCCTCTTCATATCAATTTTTGAACTAAGGGAACTTGGAGAACACCTTTGACCAAAAATGGGACAGCTGAGAAACAGTTTGTTTTGACAGGAAAGCAGCACAGACTGACTTTGAACATACCAAACATGAGGGGTAGCAAGGATTCTTAGTTAGGTAGAACACACAGGTCAGTACTAAAGACAAAAATGAAAAGATTTTCAGCAAATTATTTATTCATTCAATAAATATTTGAGATAAATCTAGCTACCTTATGTTGAAAACAAATAAACAAACTTCTAATAAAACATAGTCCAATCACATTCTTGCATTTCCTGTGGTCTTTAATCCCCTCTAACATCTACACGTGAACTGAGGCATTAAGTGTACTTCGTTGTTCCTCTGAGAAAGGACACTACAAATAAGCAGACTTGAGAATATATGTATACACTTACAAGAATGCAAAATGAAACAGAGACTTTCCTTGAAAAGAACCCAGTCATTGTATGACACGAAAGTCTGGGTATTCGTGTAAAATGAGACACACTTAGAACAAAGAACATTATCTGAAATGCAAATCTACATTTTAAGTTCTAAAACTTTTACCTAAATTATGGTGCTGTTTTTCTCTTGCATGAAGCAAATATGTAATGTTTGAACAACAGTAAAAAGGTAAGCTCAAAAGCAGGACTACTTCAGACAGACTATTCCATCAACACCAAACGTGCCTCTCCTATGTTTCTGAGAACACCTGTCATCAGATAATGGGTGAAAGATGTTTGATTCAAAATGGTAGCTGTTTTAAATATACTCTCCTCTAATTGTAACGATATAATTTAGTTCATTATTTCAACATTTTTATTATAAGTATAAAAAGGTCATTTATTTTAACTGGGGAGCAGAAAGAGAATATACTGACATATGTCAAATTGGGAGTATTTCATAAAGAATAAAAATATTTGTGATTTAGAGGAAATAAAAAAATAAAAATAACAAAATTTGTGATTTAGAGTAAGTCTACTTCTAGACTTACTACTTTTTTTACTAAATAAAATTATGTCATAAAAAAATTACCCAAAAAAGTAGTATGTCTAGAAGTAGAGAAAAAGCAATAAATACTGAGGAAATTAATCTACTCTAGTTTAGATAAAAATATGCACATACATATCTCTCAAAATGTATTTTGAGTGCTAAGTCACTAGGAAGAGAATGACTAAATTTCCTTGAACTATGACTTTAGTCATATGACACCTCCAATGACTTTAAAGCATCCTTATTTTATTTTTTATTTTATTTTTGCTCCCAATCTGCTTTCCTGTTCAAGGGGTTCAGATTTGAAACTGATATTTTAAAATATTTTCTGTTTATAGTATGATCTACAAAAATCCTATAGTTAACACTGTTTGCTGGGAAGAGACTGGATGCTTTCTCCTTAACAACAGCACAAAATAAAGATTTACTCTTACCACTTCTGTCTAACACTGTACTGAAGCACTTAGCCAATGCAATGGGTGTGTGGGAGTGGGGAGGACCAAAGGGAGTGAAGAGCAAGTGTGTGCAAGTGAATGTGCATATGAACACAGTAATGAAAAGTAAGACAATCTTTATTTGCGAGTTGACATAATCATCTACTTAGATGAATCTGCAAAAAGACTACCTGAAGAAACGATTGAGTTTAGAATTCTATATCCACTTACATTCTCCTTCAAAAACAAAGATGAAATTAAGACATTACCAGATAAACAAAAACTGAGGTAGTCACTAGTCCTAGAAGTATTATTAAAGGGAGCCCTTTAGACTGAAATGAATGGAAAGTAGACAATAACTTGAGTATTATGAAAATAGTATAAAGATATTTTTATTAGTAATTATTTTCTTCTCCTAACTGTCTTAAAAGACAACTGCATAAAACGATAATTATGTGCTGATGGGCTTAAAAGATGCAATTTCTATGACAACAGTATACAATAGTGCAAAAAAGGGGAAAGGGAATAAAAGTATATTGGAATAAAGTTTTTATGTACTATTTAAATTGAATTAGTATCAAACCTAACCACTTTGTTTCACATATACACGATGGAATATTACACAGCCATAAAGAAGAACAAAATCATGAATATCACAGAAACCTGGATGGACTTAGAGTCTATAATGCTGAGTGGTTTTTCACAGAAACAAAGAACTGACTATCACATGTTCTCACTCATAAGCAGACCTTGAAGAATTATCATAATACTATAAGAAAAGGATTGGCAGTAGCAGGAAACTGCCAGGAGGAGGGCAGGGAGGCGGGATTGGCAGTAGTGGGAATCTGCTAGGGGAAGGGGGGGACACACCTCGTCAACAAGAGTACCTGCATAATGAAAATTTGTATACCTAACCCTGAATTGTACCCCACATCTGTAATCCCAGTACTTTGGGAGGTCGAGGTGAGTGGATTGCCTGAGCTCATGGGTTCGAGACCAGCCAGGGTAACTTGGCAAGACCTCATCTCTACAATAAAAATTAAAAATCAGCCAGGCATGGTAGCATACTCCTGTGGTTCCGGCTACTTGAAAGGTCGAGGGAGAAGGATCGCTGGAGCTCAGCAGGTTGACATTGGAGTGGCCATGAGTGTGCCAAGGCACTCCAGCCTGGGCGACAGAGTGAGACTCCAACTCAAAAAAAGAAAAAAGAAAAAAAAAAGATGTTAATTGGAATACCCAGGGCAACCACTACAAAAATTGTTCAAAACTATATAGTTTAAAAAGATAAGGAAATTAAAGTGGTATGCTAGAAAGTACCTATTTAACAAAAAGGGTAGGAAATGGGGAAAACATAAATAAGAAAAGATATAAGACATGTGGAAAACGTGTAACAAAGTGGCAGATGTAAATATTACCTTGTAAGTAATTATATTAAATATCAATAGATATTTAACATCCCAATCAAAAGCCAGAAGTTGCCAGAATGAATTTTATTTTGTTTTATTTTATTTTTTGAATCAGAGTCTTACTCTGTTGCCCAGGCTAGAGTGCAGTGGCACACTCACGGCCACTGTAGCCTCGACCTGCTGGGTTCAGGTGATCCTTCCACCTAGGCCTTCCAAGTAGCAGGAACTACAGGTGTGTGCCACCACAACCAACTAATTTTTTTTATTTACTGTAGAGATGAGGTCTCACCAAGTTGCCCAGGCTGGTCTCGAACCTGTGGGCTCAGGCAATTCTCTTGCCTCCGCCTCCCAAAGTGCTGTGATTACAGGTGTGAGCCACTGTGCCCGGCCCAGAATAAATTTTAAAAGCATGATATATCTATATGTTGTCTACAAGAGACTCACTTCACACAATTCAAAGACATAAATAGTTTGGAAGTAAAAGAAAAGAAAAAGTTACATCATGCAAACAGTGTAAAACTGGACTTTAAGACAAAAATTGTTAATAAGACAAAAGAATGATATTTTATAATGTCCATCAGGAAGGTACACATATACACATACACACACACCCCTAATTACAGAGTTCCAAAATACATGAAGCAGAAGCTGAGAGAATTAAAGAGAAAAACTTATAATTCAGTAATAATAGGTGAAAACGCAATGCCCTGTTCTCAATAACAAATGGAACAACTAGTTAGAAAATCAATAAGGAAACAGAACACTTAAGCAACAGCAAAAATTATCTAGACCTAACAGGCTGATATCTATAGAACATTCCACCCAAAAACAGCAGAATAAATATTCTTCTCAAGTGCATATTCTCCAGGATAGACCACATTTGACCATAAATCAACCCTTGGTAACTTTAAAAATACTGAAATTATATAGAGTATATTCTCCAACCACAATGGAATAGAATGAAATGAAAAATCAATATCAGAAGGAAATTTGGAAAATTCATAAATAACACCCTTTTAAAAAGTCCAATAGGTCAAAAAATTATATCAAAAAGGAAATTTTAAAATAACTTTAAGACAAATAAAAACAAAACATGGGATGCAGCTAACACTGCATGTGACAAAAACCATATTCCTTCATGATAAAAGCACTCAACAAAGAGAAATAGAAGGAAACAATAGCATCTACAAAAACTCACAGCTAACATCACACTTCAGAGTAAAAGACTGAATAATTTCTAGAAAAGAAAGGCAAGAAGTCCACTCTCAATACTTTTATTCAGTGTCATATATAGGAGCTTCTAGCCAGGAAAATTAGGCAAGAAAATGAAATAAAAGGCATCCAGACTGGAAAGGAAAAAGCAAAACTATCCTTATGTACAAATTATACACACACTCTCAAAGAATCTACAAATAAAATACTAAAACAAATAAACCAGTTTAGCAATATGGCAGGATATAAGATCAATATACAAAAATTCATTGTTATTTTATATACTAGCAATAAAAAATTCAAAATAAAATTAATAAGGAAAAAACTCATATATAGGAGCAGCAAAAAGAATAAAATACCGAGGAATAAATTTAACAAAAGAAGTTCAAGTCTTGACGACTAAAAATTATCAAACATTGTAAAAAGTTAAAGATCCATATAAATAGAAAGACATTTCATGTTCATAAATTAGAAGACTTAACATTGTTAAGATGGTAATATTCCCTACATTGATCTGCAATTTCAACTATCTTATTTTTTCCAGAAATAAAAAGTTGATACAAAAACTCATATGGAAATGCAAGAGGCCCAAAATAGACAAAAAAAAACTTGAAAAAAAAAGAGAGAATACTCACACTTCCCAACTTCAAACCTACTCCATAAAACTAGAGTAATTAAGATCATAGTCCAGCATAGCAATGTAGAGCACAGCCATCTCACTGAGTTGTCAACACAAAGATCTGAATTCAAGGCTCAAATTTCAATTTGCAGGTTAGAATACTACAAAAAAGAAAGTTATGCAGAGAAATTACTTCAGAAATGTGCATGGGGTCTCCCTGGGTCTTTGGCTAAATACAAAAACTGTGCATGCATATAGTGAGACTCTATAACCTGGGACAAACAATCTCCCAAGGGAAAAGAACTATTATTGGGGACCTTACGATTTTCAATTTCTAGAGTTCAAACAAGGTTGGGAGAAGTTCAAGTTCTGACCAACTAGTGAGAAGAGACTTCCTTACTAGCCAGAGCATTCAGAGAACAGATTAGAAATGTCACACCTTGTTCATAGAGCTAAAGTAGTAGTCCTAGAGCAAAGGCTACTCTTGACCAACATAACAATTTTAAAAACAAGCTTCAAAAGAACCAAGCTCATCTGTAAGACCAATAAAAAATTACTAGACATGTAAAGAAGCAAGAAAATGTTTCCCATAATCAGAAGAAAACTCAGTCAGCAGAAAGAGACCCAAAAAAGACATGAATATGAAACTAGCAAAGATTGTAAAACAGTTATTATAAATTATAATTCATTATTATATGTCATACAAATATACATGAAATTATAAATTATATTTAAGGTGGTTTTTTTTTTAGACAAGATCTCACTGTCACCCATGCTGGGGTGCAATGGTATGATCACAGTTCACTGTAACCTTGAACTCCTGGGCTCAAGCAATCCTCCTGCCTCTACTTCTCAAGTAGCTAGGACTACTGGCACGTGCAACTGTGCCCAGCTAACCTTTTAATTTTTTGTAGAGACAAGATCTCACTATGTTGCCCAGGTTGGACCTGAACTCCTGACTTCATGTGATCCTCCCACCTTGGTCTCCCAAACTGCTAGGATTACAGGTGTGAGCCACTGCACCTGGCCAAATTATCAAGGATTTGAAGGAAAATATAAACATAATGGAAGATATACACACACACACAATTTTCCAAGATCCAAATGAAATTTCTAGAGAAAAAAATATACAATACGAAAAGTTTACTAGATAGGTTTAAAAGGAGATTAGACACTGCAGAAGAAATAATCAGTGAATTTCAAATTATAAAATCGAAACACAAACATTATTAAATTGAAACACAGAAGCAGAAAAGGTGGGAGAAAAAGGACCAAGAGCTATTGCAGATTAAAGGCAAAATGAAAATTAAATTCACTGTGTGATCCATGATTGGATTCTGAAATGGTTAAAAACAAAAGTTATAAGGACTATTTTGGAGATATTAAATATTTTAAATTTCCTAATTGCAGTAATTACATGTAGGAGAATGCTGCAATAGGGGAGAGAGAAAAAAATAAGACAAAATATGGGACTTATTTTAAAACAGTTTTAAGAAAAAAACACTTGGGAGGTACTAACAATGGATTAACTTCAGCAGGATACCTAGGTTTTCATCTTTATATATGAAAGATGATTTTATGGTTATAAACCATAACCTTTTGTCTTGAGGGCATTATTCCATTAATATCCAGCCAGGTCCTGTGACAACCTGATACATTTTCATTAGGCTAGCTTTATAAAATCAAATATATTAATTTTCAACTACTATGGTTTATTAATGATATAAATATGGACTAATTTCACCATGCTCTCAAAAAGATAAGAACAACAAAATTACATATTGCACTTAGTAAAGATAATTAGAAGCCAAGCTTGGTGGCTCAGCCTGTAATCCCCCGCCTTTGGAAGGCTGAGGTAAGTGGATTGCCTGAGCCCACGGGTTCGAGACCCGCCTGGGCAGCGAGACCTCATCTCTACAATAAATCAAAAAAATCAGCCAGGCATGGTAACGCATGCCTGTAATTCCAGCTACTAGGAAGGCTGAGGCAGAAGGATCGCCAGAGCCCAGCAGGTCGAGGCTGCGGTGGCCGGGAGCGGCCACTGCACTCCAGTCTGGGTGACAGAGTGAGACTCCAACTCAAAAAAAAAAAAAAAAAAAGATAATTAGAAAGCACAATACTAGTAAACCAAACTTGTGAAAATTTACATTTTAGAGTATTGCTTTTTACTACAAAAGTTACTAGAAAATTAACCATGAAAAACAGAGATCTGGTAAAATAACATGTAGAATATTTTCAGTGCCAGAAGGAAAGGAAAAGGAAAAATCTTATTTTTTTGTATATAACTCAGATCTGGGAAGAATATCTCTCGTATACATAGTTGTTAAAACTAAACACTGCAACTAAGATGAACTGTTTTTCTGGTCCTATCCAATAATACTGTATATAAGCCACAAAAATGAAATTTCCTCCCATTTGTTACTTAGTTTCCCCCTCTCCCTCAAAAAAAGCACACAAAAAGTTTTACTTTAGTCGTTGTGAATAGAAATTTTCCTAATATATGTTGTCTTTTCCCCACTTTCTCAAGTAAAGGGCACCAAATGTGATCTAACCTTTTCCAGTTACTAGGAATCATCAAGAACATGCTTCAACACAGTATAGATGGGTTTTCTCCTTATTGGTAAGTGTCAAATGTTACTTCCTCTTTCTCTCCATGTTTATATTAGTAGACTACCGACAGTCATTCCAGCCTCCTTTCACCCTTATATTCTTTTCTGTAGTAGAAAAACAACTAAACCTGATAAGAATCCTATTTTTTTTTTAAAAATCAGTAAATAAGAATTCTGAGAAAAAAACTATCAGGAAAAGTACATGGCCTTAATGCTGAAGTTTTGTGACATTTATAATGGTAGCACAAAGGCATGTTTCCTTCTTTTACCTGAGGTTATGTTCTGAGAGAGTTGACCTTTTGCTAAGTGGCATAATACCACTGTGCAAGTTCACTTAAATTTAAAGATAAGTTGAATCTATTTTTTTCATTAGAAAATATTTTTGGTAGGACTGATAAAATCGTCTGTGAGGTATAAAAACCCCTATTTATTTGTTTCAAGTATATTATACCAGAAAACAGATGCCAAAATGCTTGGAACTTAAAAAATTAAAGATCTTATGTTAGGTTCCAATGATTTTAAAATCAAGCTGTGGTATATAAGCAAGCAATTTTTAAACACTGGAAGATACAATTCAATATCAAAATTACACATAAAAAGCAATTTTTGAATTTAGAACCGCTTAGACTGCTTAGACAGAAGTATACTCCTAGCATCTCTACCAGTTTTCACTGCTACAAAGAAAAGAATGAGCCGGGCTCGGTGGCTCAGCCTGTAATCCCGTGCTTTGGGAGGCTGAGGTGAGTGGATTGCCTGAGCCCGCGGGTTCGAGATCCGCCTGGGCAACTTGGCGAAACCTCATCTCTACAATAAAATCAAAAAATTAGCCAGGCGTGGTAGTGCGCGCCTGTAGTTCCAGCTACTTGGAAGGCTGAGGCGGAAGGATCGCCGGAGCCCAGCAGGCGAGGCTGCGGTGGCCGGGAGTAGCCACTGTACTCCAGTCTGGGTGACAGAGTGAGACTCCAACTCAAAAAAAAAAAAAAAAAAGAAAAGAATGGCCTAAATCAGCATTTTTCAGACTCTGTCATGTGACCCATTAGTAGGCAGTAAAGTCATTCAGTGAACCCAAGTTAATTTCATTGTTTTAATAAAAAGAAACTTCATATACCAAACTATTACAGTATAGGTAGTATAAGTATACTGCCTCATGAAACTTTACTGTAGGTCTGTGCATTGTAGGGCACAATTAAAAACAAATTTTTTACTGTGGGTTGCAGTCAAAAAAGCTTAAAACCCACTCATACAGATAGTTCTTAATGTTCTATAGATTGCTGGAAATCAGAAAGAGATTGATGTCTTTTCACATACTGCAACAATCATAATCTGCAACATCCCATCACAAAAATAAACGTTATTCGATTATAGGTGTTTGATATGGCTATTTGATTAGTGGTCACATCACATGATAGTAATAAAAATAATGAAGTGAATAAAATAAACTTAATTTTAAAAATTACAATAATCTTTTTTCTCAGTAGCATTAAGAAAACCAGAATAACCTTTAAGTGCAGTTATTTCTGATGCCTGTTATAAAGTCTGAAGTAGAAAAACAAAATATATATATATTCTTTACTTTGTAATGAACTACACCAGTTAAATTGAACTACACTAGTTAAAAGCTGCCTAAACATGGTCAGAATTGCAATTTACGTCTAAAAGGGGTTTTCTTAAAATATTCTCTAGTTACCTATGTGTGTTACAGTGCATATTAAAATAAAGGATCTGATCATAACGAATTCATGCTCCAATCAAATCTTATTTTTTCATCCTAATAAAGCAGAGACTCTATTTCAACCCCATCCACCACTGAAAATAAAGCTTTTCAAAGAACTTTTTGTGCAACAAAAGGATAACTCTATATTTGCATCAGCCTATTAGGAATTTCTCAAGTAAAGACATGTGAAAAATAACTTGATGGAGCAGTTACAATGAGAAGTCTGAGGCTCAGCGCCACCCAGCGACTGATCTCTGAGTATACTCCTCCTACATTGCCTGTTCACTGTTTCTGGTATTCTAGGCACTGTACTAATAGCTCAGTACTCAGAATTGCATAAAATATAATCTCTACTCCCAAGAAGCTGAAGTCAGAAAAGACACACCCATGGGTTTTTTAATTTAGGATCAAGCTAGAGAAAAAGAAAATAGTATTATAGAGCAAAAAGAAAGAATCCACAGTAAAGACACAGAAAATACACAGTACTGCTAGATTTTCCCATAGCAAGAATCTTTCCCATAGCAAGCTTTTTCAAACACAAGATGTAAAATTAGTAACCTTAATAAGCAATCACTTTATGGTACACTTAATATCACTTTATTTTAAACATTTGAAGTCAATACAGAAATAGTCTAAATAGAAAGCTCCCTCATTATGAAGATCAGATATTGATACTAGTTTAACATAGTCTGTAGATGGAATAGAAGCTAAAAGATAAAGAATTACCTGATAACGATGTCTTTAAAGATGTCTGACTAAAACAATATATTAGAAAGTAACAGGTCTCTCTTAAGCTAAGTAGTGAACACACAGATATTCATTTTATCATTATTTAAGTTGTGCATATATGCATTATAGAAACTTCCACTGTGTGTGCTGTTTTGAAACATAAAAAGGTAAAAAGTTAAAATAACAGCAAAAAAGCATAATAAACATACTGGGTGATTCTGGAGCCTGGTCTCTTCTAACTATGTAGCTGTACATTGAGTATATGTACTCAATATGAGTACTGAGTACTGGGCAATATGAGATAAGAGGTGCTTCACCTTAATGTCCAATCTACATTTATGTGAGTCTCTGAGGATTCCCTGCAGAACACATACTGTGACCCTGCCTCTAAATCTTTCTAAATGCCAACTGAAAAAATTCTCTGGAGAACTGATTTTCTTTTCTTTCAGAATTGCCAACACAAAGCAACAATAACTCAGTCATCAGCCTGGACACAATAACCCATTCTCTCCACCTAGATGTCTAATAGAGAAAATATTTTCTCTACAAGGGAAGAAAATAAAGTAAAGAAATTAATGGGAGACTTAGAGATTCTTCTCAAAACCTAACTATGATCTTATTTTTCAGTCAGAAGTAAGAAGAATCTTACTTAAGAAGGAAGATTTTAATTAAGAAGTAGGATTTCTTTCTCAAGTGATCAAAGCCGTGTAGATGAGAATGAATCAAAAGGAGAGGATTCAGATATGAATGTAAATCCTGATAATTTTACCTACTAGATAAAAATTCCTGGGAACTTTAGATTGAGGAATAATCAATTGTTGAAATAAGATCCAGACTGTGGCAGTAATTCTGCCAACAGCACATCCCATCCCAACAATATTCTTTCCTGCCCATTATCTTAGGATCGCTGTAGGCCATGTTAGAGAGAGCTACACCTCAGAAGAGAGCACTGGGCTCTTAAGACATTTTTACTCTCATTAATAACTCAGTGATATAACTATAGTCCACCTTTTCCTCTTTCTTTAGATCCCATCTTTCGTCCCTTCCCAGACATTCCTCATTTACAATGTATCTGAGTAATTAGATGATCTTGATTTTAATACATTTTATTGGTTGGGTTCAAAATAAAGCAGTAAGTGTCATGAAAAGTATATGGTCTAGAATTCTGACACTGCTTCATTAGGTTAAAGTCGATTTTTAATTTAATATTTTTTCAGCTGTTTTCTTTCACCAAATATTACTTCCTGGTAAAAGAAGGGGATTTTGCTTTGTTATTTTAATATTGAATACATTTGTGTATAACATAACCTAATAATTAACATGCAAGGATATTTATCAATTAAAGAGTAGAAGAAAGAAACAAATGAATAAATAAACTAGTAGCACAAAGCTATTTGAATCATATATGGTTATAACTGTTTCCATCTATCAAGTATCCTTGAAGATGTCCTTTAGTGAGATCTTTTAAACATGATTATGAAGTAGATTAATAATAAAAGTTATAAATTACTTTGTGAGAATATAGAAAATAGTAGGAAAAAGTAAATAATGATATTAAGTGCCCTTCAGATAATCTGATAACAGTTTAATTTCTACTGAAGGTCATACCTACTTGCTTACTACTACTGATTAGAAGTGCAGAGTCTCCTGGGAAACCAAGGAATGTGTTTGCCTGGAGGCATGAAAGGGGGTAATGAAAGGGAAAACTAGAAAGTAAAACTGAAGAACTATTTTGTCAGACAACAAAATCTCACTAAAAAATGCTTTACTATGATGCAGTCATCTAAATAATCCTAAAAATGTTTACAGTAATTTTTTAAAATTCTCATAAAACATTTAAACCTAAAGAAAAACATCTGTGGGATAAATGAATATGAATATCTAGATTTAGAAATCCTTCTAAAAGCATTAAAGGAAATGAACATGAAGTCAATGAAAGGTTCCAGTGACACTGGTTTATTCCCTAATCTATTTAAATTTTATTATAAGCCCCTAAGGTTTTTAAAAATAATCATTCTGGCCCGGCACAGTGGCTCAAGCCTATAATCCCAGCACTTCGGGAGGCTGAGATGAGAGGATGACCTGAGCTTAGGGGTTTGAGACCAGCATGGGCAACTTGGCGAGACCTCATCTCTACAAAAAATTTAAAAATTAGCCAGGCTAGTTTCCGCTACTTGGAAGACTGAGGTGGAAGGATCACCTGAGTCCAGCAGGTCGAGGCTGCAGTGGCTATGAGCCGGCCATGAATGTGCCACTGCACTCCACCCTGGGCAACAGAGTGAGACTCCAACTCAAAAAAAAAAAAAATTCACTCTGCAAATATTTATTAATCATCTACTGAGTGCCATACAATATATCAGGCACCAGAACTACAGAATCTAAAACATGACCTTTTCTCTCACAGAGCTTATAGAGACTGATATGTGATTATACTATATAAAATATGTAATCAATCCTACCTTGGAGAAAATCAGAAAAGGTTTCAAACAGAAGGTTCTTCATCTCAGATCTAACATAAAGTCAGACTGGCCAGACAGACGTGTAAAGGGAGGACATGACAGAAACCAAGACAGAGTGGGAGAGATAGTTCATCACATATGGGAACTTGTAAATTCTTCTAAGGTGGGAGAAGGGGCAAGGTACAGATGAGACTTCAGAAAGAGGAGGAAGTCAGGTAAAGTAAGGGTTTGTGTCCCAGTTAAATTTTGTAAAAGCCACACTGTGGCAGAAAATAACCCTGAAGAATATCAACATATTCCTTATCATCTACAATTCAAATACACCTCCATTTAAAGAAAAAAGCAGGAAGAAGAGAATAATTTATAAGATTCAACTTTCTGAATAACTGGTCTAGATGGCTTTGTAGCTGCATTTAAAAAAAAAAATCACTGGTTCTTAAGATGGTAATAAAATTAAGCACACATTGCTGAATAAGGTACATACATTGCACCATTTCTGTTTACCAATCTTCCCTAAAGTCCAGTTGAAATACAGTAAATTGACTACTCAAAGAAATTGTTACTTACCATTATCAACACCTATTAGAAATATCTTGGCAATGGACAGATTTTTAAATAATTAATCCTTATTCAGTTACAAACAATGAAAGCAATGTAGCTCTGAAAATTCTAAGTGATTGTTTTAATGTTCTTTCAATAACTAAGTATTTTTATAGATTTTTAAAAACATCATATTTCCCACTGGAATGCCAATTCAAGCCTTCTGAGAAATCTCTCCCTTAGAACGCTTCAAAGTCACTTTTCTAATTAATTTATTTATCCAAGAGCCAACAGTGTTTTTTAACCTCAAATGCTCACCAAAAACTAGCACTTCCAAACAATTATATGTTGTCACAATAAAGAACAGCAGCATTGTATAAACACAAACAAAATAGCAGTGTTTTGCTTTTCCTTTAAAGAGTTGTAGTTTTTGTCAGTGTGCGTGTGATTATCTTCCGAATAAGTTGCTGACATGTAATCAATAGTTCCTATTATTGGCTTTCCAGATATTCCATATATCCAAATACTGATTCTGAGAATGGGTTTTGCTGTACCTCTTCAGGGCAAGATAGAATAAAAGGTTCTTATGTGCTTCTCTCAACAGAAGACAAAAAATTAAAACACTGCTCTCTTTATTTAGAAAGCAATCCCCTACCCTCCAAGAATTGTTAATTGCATTTCTGCTGCCTTCATGGGTATCTTTGAATCACAAATCATTTGGGATGGTTTGTATGAAGAAAATCAGTCATTTCCTTTATTATAGCACACAAATTCCACGTTACCATTTTACTTTTAAGGGAGAAATAAGAAAGGCATAGGTTTCTTTAATTACAGTACAAAATTCATCTTTAAAAAAAAAAAACCTAAAGAGGTGCAAAAAAAAAATAAATCCTGAAATACCCACTACCATTAATCATGTGAGATATCTTGACAAATTTTTATTCCTTGCTTCTTTTCTCTCAGTATCTACAATGGAAAGGATTCCTTTCTCAAAGGAAAACTAGAGTCTGAGATAATTTGGAATGTCACTTTGGATAAGAGGCATGCCAAAAAATAATCTTACAACTACTATGAACTGTAGCATTATTAATGGTGCTGAAGTAAGCTTTCCTCACACTCAGTCCTAATGAGCTACATAAGAAACAAGGAAATAAATCATTCCTCCTGAGATCGCTTCCTCGGGAGATCGCTTGAGCCCAGGAGTTTGAGATAAGCCTGAGCAAGACCGTACAAGCTGGAGTAATGATGAAGTCATAAAACCCCATTAGAAGTACTCAAAGCATCCTGAGGATCTCCTGCAGGGACAGGAGAGCTAACAAGCCTCCCCTACTCATCCTCAAAAGTAAATATTCACTGACAGTATTTCCCTAACTTACAAAGTAAATCATCTCCTATCCCCACCTAATGAAGAAAGTTATAACAACAAAGTTACCAAAGACTGTACTGAGTCAGAAATAAAGTAGTATAACAGTGCACCAAACCTTGGAATCAACAGAATTCGTCTATTTTTTAATTTCTTAGCAGTAAAAAATTAATTAAACATTACAATAATATTTCATTTTAACTGAAGCATCTGTAATTATTTTAGCTTAGTTCTGGATCAAATCTTTTAATGGTTTAAATTCAAACTACATAACTCTTAGAAGCAGAATATCTACTACATTTAACTTCAAGTTCAAATTTATTTCCAGCTTAAAGACAATTGAGAGTGTAGATTTGGAATTAATATACAGTAGTAACAACACCTATCATTTTAAAAGTCCTCACATTTTCAAACCCCTTTATATTCATTATTTTATTCCTTTAGTAAGTTTATTATAGAAGTGTCATTTCTTCTATGTAAAGAAAATTGCAGAGAAAATTCATGCACAGTAGGAATAAGGGCAGTCTTTCCTACTGAATAACAATCATCTAAGTTCAAACTAGGGAAAGTACATGAAATAATATGCCAGGTCCTATTCTGTGAGACATATGCAAGACACTATACGTCACTCAGCTCTGAGGTAATCCAGTAAAAGTAACATCAACACTTGTTTTATATAGGCCTCAGTGCAGCTCTGTGCCAAGGTCAATCAAAAAAATAGACCTCGTCGGGGCACTGAAAGCATAGTTGTCCTCAAAGAGGCCTAACCCTCCTGGACCTTGTCTGCTGTGCAGGCCAGAAAGCCATTGGGAAGCAGGTGCACTCTCTTCTGAAGAGAGGAGAGAACACTTGACGCACAAATGGTGGCCACTTATAGAGGCCTGGAAATCTGCTAAAGTGCCTGGCACTGGCTCATCACCACCCCAACAACCCCCAGGTGAATATTAGGGTACTGGAACCCAAATTGATTTCTTAATTAACACAGGTGCCAGTCTTTTGATCCTAGCCATCCATGTTGGAATCACATAGCCTTATCTTAATTAAAAGTCACTAAAGGCTAATTCAAAGTACAAAAGTAAAAAGTTATCTAAAAAGGTAAAGAATGAAACCAGAAAGCAAAGGAAAAATGTAAAAAAAAAAAGTTGTTGACATAAAGATATTGTTTTGGGTAAGAAAGAATATAAAGGACACATAAATAGTTTTATATAAGGAAAGGACCTTGTATGGTACTTTTCTGTTCTATAATAAAATGGCTGGTTATTTAAAGAAAGGAAAGTATAGAACAAAAATAGAAGTTTCAAGCATGTCAAAAAATGGTATGAGTATGTCTAGTCAACAATCTCCCAAAGAGTTTTCTCCTTTAAACAACAGAGAGGGAGAGGAAGAGACAAAATTCAGTTAGCCCTCCTGCTGTCTTTGTTACAAAAAAGCAAGGTTTGTTGGTACTTTTCAAAATCTCTGGACTATCACTTTGGCTAAAAAAAAGTAACTTTTGCAATAACTACTGTAATCCTGTGTTATAACATTATGCTTTTAAAACTTTTAATACTTAAACTCTTCAAGTTCTCAATTCAGTCTCTCTAGGGTGGGGTAAGAAAAAAGCCTCAGGAACCATACCTGCCCCACACCCTCCTCTTGAACTGCCAGCAGACCAGGCACACGGATTCCTAATCCAACATAGGATAAATAACAAAATAATCTGGGCTTCACCCTCTAGCATATCAATCATTGTAAAGGTATATCAGACCTATTATAAAAACAAAAGGGATCGTTTTCTCTTGCCAACGTTTACCTGTTTTTAAATTCTCTTGTCCATTATTATTTCCTACAATTTAAGGTACAACCTAACTACATGGCTCTAATGTTTTCAACTTTTTTTCTTCTTCAGACTTTGCCAAAGTAGTTGTATTTCCGTGTTAAAGTCATTATTAACAACCCTCCCCCCCTCCCCGAAAAAAAAACAGACTTGTAAAATCATGCCTCTGGAGCAACACTGGTGATAGTGAGGAAGGACTTAGGAAAAACTCTGTTTCACTATCTGAAATGCCAGATTCATCTACTTCAGAGAGACAAACCTTATTCAGGGACAGAGTTAACTTATAACAAAAGAAAAATATCAGTCTCTCTCTCTCTCTCTCTCTCTCTCCCCCCCCCCTTTCCCATCCCATCTCTCCTTCCCCCTTGCTTCCT